>NC_041387.1:52451217-52470007 GCF_002162155.2 Triticum dicoccoides
TGATTTTTAGTAGTAGTGGATATTAATTAGTAGTAGTGATGGTAAACTAGTTGTATAATTAGCAGTAGTAGATGTTAATTAGTAGTAGTAGATGTACTAGTTTATTTCTATTTATAGTAAGTTTATATTTAGTAAGAACGAGTTGAATTAATAGAACTAGTTTAGTAAGTAAATTAATAACTAGTTGAACTACTTTATTTTTAGAAAGAACTAGTTTTTTTCTATTTATAGTAAGTTTATATTTAGTAAGAACTAGTTGAATTAATAGAACTAGTTGAACATGTCATATTTGTTGTTATTTTTTAGTTTAAGCAATTATTTCATGTTTTATTTACACCTCCGAGTGGCCTATGTTTTGCCGGAGTGTTGATTAATTTCTATTCCGGCAAATTTCAGGCGCTCGATATGTCCTTTTTTAGCAAAGGTCATGTCGGATTTTTCCGTGAATTCTGGCATGACTTGTGCTAGAATATGTACAAGTTTAATCTTTGAATTATGAACGTAGGAAATGTCGTACTCGGACGACGACAATCTCCCGGAGGAGTGCAGCTGGTGCCACGATGATCGAGGTATGTGCGACAGATTCATTGAGCTGGATGAAGATCGGCGCTTTAGCATTAAGCTCGAGGAGACCTTCGATGTTGAAATGGTACGCAACAACGACAAGTGTTTTTTTCTTAATTAAGCATGACTTCAACTATTTCAACGAGTAATTTTCATCTTTTACAATTCGACTAGCTTATCCCATGCCATGCAAGACGCTATGTCTTGGAGAGGATGGGTTTTGAAGACCATGAAAATTTTGAAACAAAGAAAATACACCTAAGGACCCATCATGATATGGATTTTGAAGTAAATCTGTGCAATGCTCAGAGCGTAACCCGTTTTGGTTGCCAAAATTGGGAAGCACTTTGCAAAATGTATGGTTTTTATGAGGATATGATTGTCACTATGGATCTTGGTGATCCTGACATCGAGCCAGACAATATGGACATTTGGGTCCTTGTTGATACGCTTCCGATTGTACCGCTATGTGAGTTTCTCAAACATAGTTATTACCTAATTTATATTGTTTATTTCAAAATAGTTGACAACTTATTTCCATTGACAGCTTATTTTGATTCTTCAAAGACTATGCGGAAGATGGTAGACAAAACCCACTACACCGATGGCTCCGAATTAACTTATAAGGAGAAAAATCATCTAATCGCATTTTGTACTCTTCTTGAGGATTACAATAACTATTATCGAACTCCTCCAAATTATGGTGAATACGTGCCACTAGTGCATGTGTTGAACCACGGTAACTTCTCTGGAGATACACTGGTAAGGTTTTTTACTATTACGACATCCGTGCATCTTTTGCATACTTTTAAAACTAGTACATCATTGCTAACTACAAAGTTATTACTATGTTTTTCAACAGAAACTCCCGATGGATTGTGTGCCTCATCTGATGTATCTGAATGGTCTGCTTACAGTTCTGAACATACTGCCAGGTAAATCTAGGGAGCTCACCTGTGCATATCGGATTTCTAAAACCGGTGAACACATGTTCATCAAAGAATGAAAGAAATGTATGGACATTCGCAAGAAGGTTCTTGGAAGTAACATTCAGCGAAAGGTAAGAATTGGAGATAGACTAATCTCCATTCTTCATAATGGAGAGTCAGGGGCTATCTTGTTTTTTGCTATTTTACCTTAGAAAATGTAGTAGGTCTTAATCGAATGTAGTAGGTCCTATGAGGTACAATATGTTTATTATGTGGTAATGTGTTAGAGTTGATAATGAGGAGTACTTGTGATTACGACTAGTGACCAATTTGCTAAGTTGATCTTGAGGAGGTGTTATATGACAATGATGTATTATGATGATACGTTGTTAATGATATGATGATGATGATGATATTATTATACCATTGGGTGAAAGAACCACGGATTATTTTCAAGTGGATGGACATCCACTTGAAACTAGTCCACGGTTCTTTCACCCTGTGATGTAATAACTCATTATGATATAAAAACAATCTCTAAATTCCTGTTGTATGAAAACTTGTGTAAAGGTGTATGAATATAACATGAAATAAAAAATAAATAAAATACTAAATAATAGTAGTAGCACGGGCAAGGAGAAGCGCTACTACTAATTACTAGTAGCGCTCTTCTGTAGAAGCGCTACTACTAAGTCAATTTAGCAGTAGCATGGGTCTAGGCACGCTATTGCTAAGCTTTAGCTGTAGCGCCTTATCAGTAGCACTCCTGCCCGCGCTACTGATAGACCTAAAACCCGCGCTGCTGCTAGGCTTTTCCCTAGTAGTGTCTCCTCCTCCTCCTTAAACTTGGAGTGCTTGAATCCCAACCGCGACCCCTCCAGCTCCAGCCTCATCCCCAACCACGTCCACAAGCGCCGCCGCATCCACCCAACCTACGCTCCTCCTCTCTCTTCCTCGTCGCCCACCCACCCACCGACAACGCGACCGCCGTCGATTCCCACCGGAGGAAGAAGCAGCGGCCTTTTCTCCCGCCAATTCTGAGCCAACCACACGCCGCGGATCCACGCTCCAGTTTCACCGGGGAGAGATGAGAAGCCCTCTCCCTCTCCTTCTCCCCACCGCCGACGTCCGCCCCGCCCAAATCCACACATTGTTGTCTGTCGATTCCCACCGAAAAAGCACCGGACTTTCCTCTGATTCCGAGCGAACTACCACCCCCGCGCCATCGTGGGTCCTCGCTTCCCACGCTCCAGTTTCACCCGAGAGTTGCGCTCTCGTCCCCCGACCTACCCAAATCGACATTGCCGTCGATGCTAGCCATCGTCTGTGGACTTGGTAGTGCCGGACGGGGAAGATGGAAGAACCAACCCCCCATGAGCTCTCCGTCCAGCGGAATGACGCCGGTTGTCGACGTAGGCGCCCTCCCCTGTTCGTCCCCTCCCCGATGGTGCCCGCGTTTCAGAGACAGGCGTCTTTCCCTAATACGCCTTCTGCCTCAGTTTTTTTTTTGACAACGCTAACGCCCACACGTGTGGTGTAAGCCAAACCCGCCCACACGCCCTATAACATACAGACTATGCCATGTCACCGCATGCATGCATGTGGAAATCTTTTTGGATCTTCAGTTTTTAAAATGTTTTATCTCTTAAATGAAAAATCCGATTGAAGATCCGTTTTCACCATTAAATCCCTCGCGACGAGATCTTCAAAACTAGATCTCATATCAATATATTTCGATGAAAAAAAAATTGGTTAAAAGTTGCCATGTCTATTGCAGATGAATTGCCATGATGTTTACACTAAAGTTGCCATGTTATGTTTCGGCTATTTTCTTCTATATTAAAAAGTAATTTTTGACATATTATAAAATGGAGAATTAAGAAACTAGACTTGCGATGCACCATAAACTAAAATTGCCATGATACATGCACTTAAAATTGCCATGGTTCATGCAAAAAAATATTTTCATGGTCAAAGTACTGGAATTGCCATCATCGAAAACTAAAATTACCATGATCTACAAATTAAAATTGCCACATGACAACTTTAGTTTAAGCACCATGGCAACTACAGTGTAAATATCATGACAATTTTTGGGCAAAAAAAAAAAAATCGCCGAAACATATCAACATGGGGTCTAGTTTTGAAGATCTCGTCGAGACGGATTTAATGGTGAAAACGAATTTTTAATTTGCTTTTTTAGTTAGGAGATAAAACATTTTTAAGCCAAAACCAAAAAGATTTCTGCTGATGTCATCTGTTCATATGTGACAAAATAAGTGGTGATGGAGGCGTGTGGGCGATGTGCAAACGCCCACACGTGTGGGTGTTAGTTTTTCCGTTTTTTTAGACAATTCTGCGTCAGTTTCTATAACTCAGGCCTCTTTTTTCTAGCTGAATAAACTTACTACGCCCACTTCACAAGAGCTAACTCCTTGTGTGATTCTTCTTCCCAAAAACTATACTTCCAAGTCTTTGTTTGATTGCTTTTGTTGAACATGTGGTGTTTGCATGTGTTTTCTAATGTCCGGTAACACATTAGAAGAAGAAAAAAACATTGTCGAAGATCACACCCTTGTGGTCTCCTTACATTTCCGTTGACCAAGCGACCTACGATATGATTCATTGTTGCATGGTCATTTCGTTCGTTTTGCATTTCATTCATGTCTGTGCCAATATTACATTCATTTTGGCATCATATATCACGGCAATCACTCGTATGCATGGATTCATGGTTGTACGTATGGCAAAAACAAATGAACCTTGTAAAACCTCGTCCATATCCGTTCAGTTTGTTGAGGCAAAAGCTCGTGCGATATTTCTAGGAAATGATGTGTGGCAGGCGATGATAACCGCGAAGGTTGGATCGGAAATTTTCTAGGAAATGAGTTGTGGAGGGCGGCGATGACTGCGGAGCCTGGATCGGCAGTTCGAAAGAGGGGGTAGCCTTTGGAAGGCGGTATGCCCTCGGATGTATCTAATCTTATGGAATTCCTTACATACATGCTTTTGGAATATTTCCATTACTTGTAAAGCTCATGGCTATTTCGTGGACAGTTCAAAATAAAAGGGAAGCATACTAAAATGAGATCACATGAAATCTTGAGTGGTACAGCAAATGTGATCCTTTTATGTTAATAGCTCTATTGACACTCCATGTTGCATGCCGTCAGACACAAAAGAGAATATTTCATTCTTTTGGCGGTGTCGTTATGATCATACCCTAGTAGTCTCCTTTTACATTTCCGCTGACCAAGCGACCTGAGTATGATTGATTTAATTGTTTTGCATTTTATCGGTGTTTATGGTGATATCTTCTGTTTTCTTAAATAGTTGAAACCCACTAAGCCTAATCCTCTCAGCATGCGGCTTTCCACTTCACCAAGTGTGTGATGTCAGCATCCACTAACATTATTTTGCAACACCATGCAAACCACATGCATACTCTTTATTCACCCATGGTGCAAGTGCTCGCAACATTTTTTTGAGTTGCATAACCCCACATGCATACATTAAACATAGCAGCTCTTGATTGAGATCTTCTACACACATAATACATCCAAAATTAAGCTTCAGATTCCGCCACAAAGCGCGGGGAAATCACCTCGTTTCAATCATTTTGGCATCATATATCATAGCATGCGCTGTCAGCACAGATTCATGGTTATACTTTTGGCAAAAATAAATAGACCTTGTAAAACCTCGCCGATATCTTTTTGAGTTAGATGAGGCAAAAGCTTGTGCAAAATTTCAAAGAAATGAGTTGTCGAGGGCGGCAATGACTGTAGAGCCTGGATCGGAATGACGTATGGGGCGACTCACAAGAGGGGGTAGCCATGGAAGACGGCGAGTCCTCGTATATATCTAATCCTGTAGAATTCCCTTCACACATGCTTTTTGAAATATTTTCATAACTTGTAATGTTCGTGGCTATTTCGTAGACATTTCGACCTAAAAGAATAGCCTATTAAAATTCAATCTTGATGACTTGAGTCCAATTCTCCCTTGACCGAAAGAAAGAAAGAAAGAAAGAAGCGTGCTCTTCATTCCTCGATGACCGGGCGTGGACGTTCCGTAATTTGTGGTTACCCCGGCCGTTATGCATGCATGCAACACAAGTTGGTTTATTTTTCTTTTCGTCTTCTTCTTCTTCCAAATCCAGACCTCTCGCTCGCTCGCTGATGAATCGTTACATTCAACCATGCATGCATGCATGCATGATTCAAACCATATGTTAGGCTTTTCGTTCCACCATGCAAAATCTTTTTGTTTTCATGCGCGCGGAGCGGGCGTTTAGGATCGACAATCAAGGAATTGACTCGGCATGTGTCGAATAGCCACATGTGATAATCTCTCCCACCACTATCTAAGGCATGACTGTCTAATCATGCCTAAAATTTTAGTAATAGGTGACAATTAAGCTTGACCATTGCCACATTTGTCCCTAGCTAGGGAAGACCCGTCCATGATTCCCTTGCTCTTTTTGTTCTATTGGTCTTGTAAATTCATGCTTGTTACATGAAAATTACACAAGAAGGCCTCGCGAATAATCTAGTGCTTCACGGGCCAGCTTACAAGAATAATTACCTTGCCCGATCTATTTTCGTCCAAATGCCCAATCCTTGGCTCCGGTGCATACAGTCTCCCGGATGAAGGGTGTAGACCTCCCCCTTGGTGCATGTCATTGCCACTAACCCTGATTCATAGCTGTAGGTGCTACCTAAGAGGTGGCGAGCTTACAACTTGACATGAGCGGTGAGCTATCTCAGAAACAATGAACAATAGAAGAGGTGGCGAGCTTGGGGCTTTCAAATGAAGTGCATGGTGGTGTGAAGCTACACCGAACATGACGACGACAATGGCGTCGGGAGGTCCACCAAAGACGTAGGGCGTCAGGTAGCCATGTGCCTAAGGAGGGACGGCGCCAGGAGGTCCGTAGGACCCGTAGAAGACCGGGCCTCATGAAGCTCGTTGAGCACCAATCAACTCGGGAGCGCGCCAGGATGTCCGTGTGGGCAAGCTCGTCGTTGTTGGGGCATTGTCGAGTCAAGGTCTAGTTAGATGAAAGGCACGCCTAAAAAATTTGATGTATGAAAGAAAATAAGCACTACTCCTAAATGGCAACCCCTTGGTCACATGGAAAAAAATAATTTCTATTTTTTGTAGAGAAGAGGCATATATGCCTGATTTTATAAATAAAGCCACACAACATAGTTCTGAAACAACACAAACAAGATCCACCATCACAGGAGGTAAGAGAGTACGAGACCAACAACCGCGAAAAAGAATTCTAAAGGCTGCCATTACCAAAAAATCATTTTCACATTTTTTCAGTTTCATGTATTTATAGTAGACTTGTTTTCTAAAAATTTTTGGGTCGCACTAACTGCCACACGTGTGGCAGGAAGGGAGACGCACCACACGTCTCTAATGTAAACAGATTGCCACGTCATCGCATGCATGCATGCAGGAATCTTTTTGGATTTTCAGTTTTTAAAATGTTTTATCTCTTAAACGAAAACTCCGATTGAAAATCCGTTTCACCATTAAATCCCTCGCGATGAGATCTTCGAAACTAGATCCCATGTTGATATGTTTTGATGAAATTTTTTTGGATTAAAAGTTGCCATGTCTATTGCATATGAATTGTCATGATGTTTACACTGAAGTTGCCATGATATGTTTCAGCTATTTTCTTCTACATTTAAAAGTAAATTTTGATATTTATAAAACGGGGAATTAAGAAACTAGACTTGCCATGAACCATAAACTAAAATTGCCATGATACATGCACGTAAAATTGCCATGGTTCATACAAAAAATAATTTTCATGGTCAAAGTACTGGAGTTGCCATCATCAAAATACTAAAATTGCCATGATCTACAAACTAAAGTTGCCACATGACAACTTTAGTTTAAGCCCTATGGCAACTGCAGTGTAAACATCGTGGCAACTTCTGGCAAAAAAAAATTCGTCAAAACATATCAAACATGGGGTCTAGTTTTGAAGATCTCGTCGAGACGGATTTAATGGTGAAAACGGATTTTTAGTTCGCTTTTTTATTTAGGAGATACAACATTTTTAAGCCGCAAACCAAAAAAAATCTGCTGATGTCATCTATTCTTACGTGGCAAAATGAGTGGTGATGGAGGCGTGTGGGCGATGTACAAACACCCACACGTGTGGGCGTTAATATTTCCGATTTCTTTTCATCAAATCTATGATACCCCAGAAAGAAATTTACACCAGAGTGGTTGGGAAAGTTTGATAGGTTTTACTGGGCATGATCCGCGTGAAGTGATGTCTCTGCCGTCGGATCTAAAAACGATGGGCGGCTGAGATCGATTCCATGGGGGCAATCAATGGGAGGGCCTGATTGACCAATGAGAAGAAGGCAGGCTGAATTATTGCTCAGGTCCAAACCGCCCACGCCGACGCTTCTTTCGAAATACTTTGCCCTCCCGCTCATAACCCTCAAACACCCACGGTGACTCTCAATTCTCGCGCCAAGATATTTGGCGTGTGTCCCGCCCGGCTCTTCGAGATAGTACTCCCTCCGTCCCAAAATTCTTGTCTTAGATTTATCTAGATACGGATGTATCTAACACTAAAATGTGAATAGATACATCCGTATATAGACAAATATAAGACAAGAATTTTGGGACGGAGGGAGTACTACATTTTGTTCAAACCACCACGGAACTGAAAACCCCCACGCACACACACCAAACGTACCCACGACCCAACCCCATCCAAACGAGTGAGGTTTTCCTCCTCTCCCACTCAACTCAGCCGCCGCCTCCCTCTCCCCCAATCCCAACCCCAACGGCGGCGATCTTGTCTTCCCCAGTCCCGGCGTCTACCCTCTACCAACCGTCGGCGCCCCTACACTCTCCTTCTCTCCCTCCGCCCCATATCAACTCGAGCCGCTCAGGCCGCGGCAACCACACACCGACACCGAAGGATCCCTCCTCCCATTTTTTTCTGTTATCGAATATTAAGAGAAACACCACTACACTAAGAAGAGAAAGGTTCAGGCTACGTGTGATGGACCGTGTCTATGTGATAGGACTGTGACATGGGGTAACAAGCTCATCTCAATTTATCATGTTTATAGATGGTTTTCTAACCATGGGCTAAAGATCAAATGCTATTATGTAGGACCACATCTGGGTAGTTTTGACATCTTCAGATATGAGTGTGTCTATGCAAGTGAATTGGACATTCCCCGTGCGAGATCAAATGACTTGAGCGTTACGTTGGTTCGACCGATCCTCTCATCAAGTAATATGTTTGCAAGATGAACAAGACATTTGTCGCTCCTGGACAGAGGATGGTATGGATCTTAAAAACCCTACTTCTGACAAATCGTAGTACCCAACTGTAACCAATGCACTTTTTTTTCTAGTACATATCTTGTCACTTCACAGAGCTACATCTAATGGACCATTTAAATGCGAACCAGTCAAGGACATCACGGTCAAACTCAGCACTGGAGGTGTTATGAGACCCGTCCGGATGATAATGGGTACATACAAGAGGGCCACCTTATCAAAGAATTGGCCAGACTGTGTCAAGGCATCAAGGCTCAAAGAGTTTCACATATGCGTCTTTGACTTTGAGACTGACAGGGGGGACACACTCACCATCCATAGGTTTTAAAAAGAGGGTAAGTTACAAAATCGCAAGTGCATTCTATATAGAAATTATGATATGCAGTATACCTCACGATTTGTTTGCATCAGGATCGTGTGGTGGCGCCTACAAAGTTTATTGACAAGGCAATTGAATAATGAAGCCACCTATTAGTGTGCTTAGTAGCTATGGCTCGGCAGTTGTCTCTCCTTTATTTGCTCGTATTACTCCCTCTCTTATTATCGCACATTTGGTATCGAATTTTATGTCGAGTGATTGCACTTTTGGTATTGAACTTCATGTCGAGTGACAATCTTTTGTGGTCTTCTAAACACACCAAAATCGATTCCTACTTATGATCTCATGCCGATATCGAGCACCACTATGCTCGCTCCTCTAACAATTGAATGTTTTTTCTTCACTTTATTATGTACGAATGCATATGCTAAACCTGGATTCCTACTAACTTAGCATTATTTGCTTTGACCAAAATATTGGGACTGGCACCCTTATATCAAGGCGCGATCCCGATCTAGTAGATATGGTAACTGGGAACCGGGGGATCAAGCTACTTGCGCTGGGCCAATTGGGTCGTGCGCAAGTGTGCTAGAACGAGATGCTCTCGTTGGACGAGGTGCACAAGGCTTGTAAATGAACGTGATGTTCATTACTTAAACTACACCATGGTTAACACACATATAACTAATACTCTCTCCATTCCACAATGTAGTGGGTCTACGCTTCCCGAGATTCAAATTTGACCGTAAATTTAACCAACGGGACTGATTGTGGCGGGAATAAAAATTATACCATTGAATTCGTATTTTCGATACGAATTCAGTGATATAATTTTTGCTCCCGCCGCAGTCGGTCGCGTTGGTTAAATTTACGGTCAAACTTGATCTCAGAAAACACAGACGCACTATTTGTGAAAAATGGAGGGGGTATATACCATATATAGAGTTTTGTTGCCAAAATATTTGGGTGTACATCCTATACCAATGACCTTAGGTGGATCCGCCCTTGGTTGTCAGGAGCGGGGACAACAACATGGAATTTGAGATAGGTGGGAGGAAGAGGTCGCCGGAAAGAAAGAGAAAAAAGAGGGGTATAGGAGAGGTCCATTCGGTGGCGGAGCTCGCCAGGGGAAGCCATGACGGACCGGCAGCAAGAAATCATGGGGAACAGATAAGGCTAAGATATGTTGTGGAAGAAGACGATAAAAAAACTACAATGTGTCAGGACGATCAAAGCGAAACGCACAGCCCGCATGTGACTGGCCTGTCCGTCGTTTTTCCCATAACGAAAAAGACTATATGCTACTACCTCCGTCCGAGTTTATTGTGCTCCTTTGTATTTTGGACCAGACTTTGAGCGATAAATAAAAACTACAATGATCGAAGCAAAACGCACAGTCCGCATGTGACCAACCAGTCCGTCATGAAAACGTTTCCTATAACAAAAAAAGATTATACGCTACTACCTCCGTCCAGGTTTATTGCGCCCCTTTGTATTTTGGGCTAGACTTTGACCAACTCAACTATAGACTACTAAAATACGTAGTATATATTTTAAAACAATAGATTAATGGATTTGTATTTGAAAGAATTTTTTAACAATATAATTTCTGTGACATATAGTTTGCATTTCGTTGATTAAAATTTATGGTCATACTTTAGACCAAAATAAAAGGGGCCTAATAAACCTACCTAGCATATATCGGAAGGAGAAAAAGACGACGAGCAGATAGAATAACTGGTTCATTGTTCAGGCAGGTAAACAAACGGTACATGTATGGCCCCGTATGGCCTGCGGTTACAATGATACTCCCTCCGTAAACTAATATAAGAGCATTTAGATCACTACTTTAGTAATCTAAACGTTCTTATATTAGTTTACATTGGGAGTAAAAGACAAACTAAACTGATATTTAAGATGGCTTCTCTCGAATGCTTTTCATCATCCATCTAATGCTTCATTTCCATCCTTATAGATTCTCTGTTTGCCTTGCTTTGTCACTGGATGAAGACTCTCCGTGTATGAAAACATGTCGAAGATGAAGGTATCCAGACCAACATAATCAAAGGACCCAACTCTAGGATTCTTATACCTCAGCTGATCCAGACGACCCACTTCCCTTGCATCTCGACGGGCATCAGCATAGTGGTAAAGACAATTACCACTGCGAATAAGCAAAACATCTTTAGGAAGGACCGATAAAGTTTTGTACAGCTCTGGCTTAGGTAAGATAATAACACGGTGTTGAATCCATTCATGACCGTCGACAGAGTGCAGCATCCATATTACTTGTTTCCCATCAAGGCATTGAGCTAGGCATAGTTCTCCACCTAGCTCAATAAAGTTGAGCCGCTCCCCTTTGCATGACTGAAGTTGAGGATGGCATATGAAACTAAATGTTTCATCTTCTAAACTGAAGCGAAGAACACCTTGTGGGCACCTTTCAACGAGTTCATCCCATACAAGCAAATACAAAGAGCCCTTAAAGTGTGTGACAGTCCCCGGCTCAATTGGCAACGGTGGATCCTCCGCAACACTCCGCCAGGAGTTATCATCACCACCGATAGTAAAGATTTCCATTCCCACACTATAAGTCCTTGTAGAAAAATTTATTGAACCGTAAAAGAAGCGAGCAACCTTGTACTTGCTCGTGCGTGGGTCAAAGCCCAAACCGACAGTCGGGAATTGCCACTCATCCTTTTGGCCATTACGCAGCTTAAGGACATCATGTATTGCTGGGTTGAAGACAAACACCTTGGTGTTGGTCAGGAGCACTACAAGCCCGTCGCAGTGCACCATGTTGTGAACTGACCCAAACTCGCCACGGAAGGTTGTTGAGTGAACAAGGCACGCATTGTCCTGGCCCTCTTGCCATGAGTAGAAGGGGATGTAGTTGGAAAAGGTGGTTGGCCAGGCCTCGCTATCGATCACCTTGTCCAGGATATGTGGGGTGATGAGGAAGGAAGGCTTACGTTCTTGGTTCTTGGCAGATTGTTGGAAATGTGAACCGATGAAGCATGGATGAGAGATGATAGCATGCCAAGTCTTGTTGACGGACTTGAACCTTATGATAGCTTTAACAGGCAGCCGGACAAGAATCTCAAAGACAATCTCGTCAGGTATCACAGGGACCTGCCGGCGCACTCTCCGCTTGTATACCTTCTGTATTTCTGGGATTGTTTTCAAGCTCACAGCCATCACAGCCTTCGTTGCGTCCTAAATGCACCAACAAGACAATGTTAATCTGGGTGAGAAACTATGTCTATAGACATCGATGTGCGTGCATATATATTGAGCACAATCAGGTAGGTGCTCTGTCGATAGACATGAGAACATATCGGACTACCGGTTCCCAAACCGACCAGGACACCAGGCGGTCGACAACTCGGACCCATCCGGACACCAGGCAGGTAATCTGCTGTTTGACGTGAAAACGGATCCGACTGCCGGTTCCAGACCGACTCGACAACTCCGCCGGCCAGCGGAAAGAGTAGCTTTTTTTTCGACAAGAGATAATTTATGTTTTTGAGTGACAAAAAAAATAGTACTCCATCATTCATGGGACGGATATGTCCCAAAAGAATCCACTATGGAGCAAAGTAGAAGTGAAACACGAAGTAACTTACATCATCAGACCCACCGTACAAGGCCACTTGAAGCCCGCGCTGCCAAAACCTAACATGAGAGGACAAGCCCATTCACTCAAAGCAATCGGTGGACATTGGACCTTGGTTCCCTCTTTGCGCTCGCAAATGGTTATTTTCAAGAAAGCTATGGCCAGATCTAGATATGGCGCTTGCTCTCCATGTATCACAGGATCTCGCGCAAAAGGGTAGGAACCGGGGATAACTCCAAAGCGAATAGCCGGATGCCGGTGGAAGCGTGTGGAATAAGGCGGTGGCGTAGGGGCGGGCTGGGGAAGCGTTGGCAGAAGGCGACGGCCAGGCGGGAAGGCTTGGAGAAGGCGGCGGCGGGGGGAAGGGTTAGAGAAGGCGGCGTAGAAAGGGGTTGGAATTAGGGGTTTTTCATTTTAATTAGGATAGGACTTAAATCTGAGAGTGGGTGGGCAACTGAACCAAACCTGAACTGAACCCACGTGTTGACATTTCAGAAACCAAACCAAACTGAACCCACGTAATTGGCATTGACGCCCAGCCCAAACTATACCATATGACAGATTCACCAAAACCAAACTAACCCATTCTAGGAACTATGGTTGTAGCCTATGGTTCTAGATCAGTTCCCCACCCATACATGTAAAGTATCAGTATATGTACAATCAGAACAAGAATGCACTTGACAGTTAAAATTTCATTCAGCCTATGGTTCTATTTCTTCACTATTACAGGAATTTGCAAAGGATGTCCAGTAGATTGTAAAATTCATGCGTTTAGTGCCATACTAACATGTTAATTACAGTAACTCCAAATCCTAATCAAGCAGAATTGAGCAACTAATAGCAATTCTCTGTTCTTGAAACAGCAACCCATGAACATTAACCAAATGCCTGCTACTTGTGTTGTTCATGAACAGCAACCCATGTACCTTAGTTTGTAATTTACAAAGTGGTCTACTGCACTGAATAATCAAGATACCACCGAGATCTACTTCGGGTTGACTTCCAAAGACCAGGAATTTCTGGAGTAAAATAAGAGACGAAGGGAGGGGGGAGGGGGATCTGGAGGAAGTGACCTCGAGGAGGCGCTCGCGGGCTCGTTGTAGCCTTGTAGATGAGCGGGACGGCGCGGGCGCTGCCGGCCTCGACGAACTTGACTTAGGAAGCGCCGATGTAGGAGGTGGAGGTGTCGTCGCCCTGCTGCGCCGTAGGAGGCTCTGATCCTCCAGGCCGCGCTGTCGCCCCTCGCCCGGGTGCGTGACGATGACGGGGCTGCGATAGACGGCTGGGTCAGCCGGCGCGCGCCAGCCGGGTGATGCACGGCGCACCCGACGAGGACGTCGAGGAGGGGGCGAGGAAGGCGAGCTGGAGGAGGAGGGGGCGCACTGATCTGTGAGGAGAGGGGAAGGGGGGGAGGGAGAGGGCGTAGGCCGACGAGGTGTGAGGGAGACGAGGCGGTGGTTGGCAGCCGGCGGCGGCGGCGGCGGCGGTGGAGGGCTCGGCCGCTGGCTTTTTTTTTTGTTTTCTCAGTTGCGCTCCGGGGCGAAGAACCGGGTTGGAACCCATAGTTTTCAGCGGTTAGGCCCAAACTCTTTAAGCCCGAAACAAATTATACCCAAACTGGCTTTTCTATGTACCCAAACCAAACTTGAACCAAAAAAAAAAAACTTGGAAATTTCATTGACTACTATACCTAATTACTTGTATGATTTAAAATCAGTTTCTTTCGGCCCGCACAACTTATTTGTTGTAGCTCCGCCACTGCTTTGCAGGACCAACAAGGACGCACTAGTGGATCATGCAAAACGCAACGATACTCTACCATGTCTCCGGGTTTTTTATAATCTTCGTTGCGTCTGTTGGATTGCCTCCGATCCAGTCGTCGTACGCATATATCAATTTCCATGCAAGATGCAAGTCGACTAAAAAAAAACATACCGCTACATCATCGGTTTTGTTATACATGCACGCCTTGCACGCTGGAAGAGACGTATCTCTATTCAACTCATTTTTGCACTATCTCAAGCATGCGTGGAACATGGATGAGTAGCAATTTGGAACATGGATGTGTAGCTGATTTCGTACATTCATTGTCTATACCGTTTGTGGCCTGTTGAGCCAATCACGCATGCTTTCTTGGTGACAACATGATCCACATCCCCCCCCCTCCTCCCCGGCCCCCGCGTCGCTCCTTCCCTAGGGCGACACGGGCGGCGCCGCCAACTCCCCCCGGCCAAAGCTCCCCTCCCTCCTCCTCCCTCTCGCCGTCGCCGGCAGCCTTCGGCGGGCAAAGCCCGCGTGGAGCCGCCGGCGGCAGGATCTTCTCTCCGCCTAGTGGCTTGGCTTGCTCGCGAGGTGGGGAACTCGTGGCGGCCGACGGCGGTCGGCGCCTGGCCTGGCGCGGCCCGCGTCGTCGCATCCGGTGGTGCGGCTGGCGGAGGGATTGCGGCGGCGATTGCTGGCCGGCGTGGGTGGCGGCTGCGAGTGGGATTGGAGTGCTGGATCGAGAGGCGGTCGATCTGGCGGCCTCGTTGGGGTCGAGCTCCGATGTCCGCGTTGGGGCTGCTATGTGCTGCTGCCGGCGGGGTAGTGCGGCCGTCTTTGTCACCTGGGCTGTTGGGCAATGGTCGTTCCTTTCTCTCCCGTCAGATCCAATAGGGCTTCGGGCCCACGGCGACGGCTCACTACTAGGGAAAAAGCCTAGCAGCAGCGCGGGTTCTAGGTACATCAGTAGTGCGGGTGCCGGCGCTACGGATAAGGCGCTACAGCTAATCCATAGCAGCATCGCTGGTGCACCCGCGCTACCCGCGCTACTGCTACTGCACCCGCACCCGCGCTACCCGCGCTACCTGGTGCACCCGGGGGTTCTAGGGAAGCTCGCTACTGCTAATAGCTCTAGAGCACTTGGCATGGACGCGCTACTGCTACTGGTACACTGCTGCTAACTTTTCTCCACTCGCTACTGCTAATTTTAGTAGTTTTTGTTATTTTTTCTGCATATTTGTTTTGTATTTGACCAGGCTTTATATAAGAATCTTTAGCACATAAAAATGTCATCATGGTACACATACAAATGGTTGTGAGACCACAAATATAATCATAGCATATACATACAAATAGTCTCATCATAATCATCATCAAACACAAAGTCTTATCTCGTCATCATCTCGAAAATAGCGATACATGCAAGTCTCGAATACTTGCAACTACAACGTCATCCATCTAAACAATGATATACGCGAGAAGACTCCTCAACCTCTGCCAGTATCCCAATGGAAATGGGATGGTATCTGCATGGACTTCATCACCGGACTACCAAGGTCTCATCGAGGAAACGACGCAATATGGGTCATAGTGGACACCTTAACAAAGGTGGCACACTTTCTTCCTATCCGGACCACATACCGTGCAAATCAACTCGCACAGCTGTATGTGTCAAGAATCGTCAGTCTACATGGAGTACCCAAGACGATCACCTCCGACAGGGGATCCCTCTTCACCTCCACATTTTGGTCCCGACTACATCAAGCCTTGGGGACCGCTTTGAAATACAGCACGGCTTATCATCCTCAGACAGATGGACAGACTGAGCGAGTAAATCAAATACTCGAAGATATGCTCCGGGCATGTGCATTGGCCCAAGGGACCAAGTGGGAAGACTGTCTGCCCTATGCCGAGTTTTCCTACAACAACAGTTTCCAGGCTAGCTTAAAGATGTCACCCTATGAGGCCCTGTATGGCCGAAAGTGCCGCACTCTATTGAACTGGTCTCAAACCGGAGACAACCGCATTTTCGGGACTGATTTAATGCTCAAAGCGGAGAAGCAAGTCAAGGAAATCCGCGACAGACTGCAATTGGCCAAATCTCGACAGAACAGCTACTATGATACCAAACATCGTCAGATCAGCTTCGAACCCGGAGAAAACATGTATCTCCGAGTCACCCCTATGAAAGGAGTCAAGATGTTTCAGACCCGCAGAAAATTGGCACCAGATATATCGATCCATTCCCCGTCGTGGCCAGAGTCGGTACGGTTCCATATCAGTTGGAATTGCCACCGGAACTATCAGAAGTACACAACATGTTTCACATATCACAGTTAACAAGATGTATCTCGCCACCGGAAAAAAGAAATGATATGGCAGATATAGAATTGGCTAAGGATTTGACTTATGAGGAAAAGCCAATCAGAATAGTGGATCAGACAGAAAGGGTCACCCGCAGCAAAGAAATAAGGTTTTACAAGGTTCAGTGGGAGCACCACACCGAAGAGGAAGCGACCTAGGAATGAGAGGAATTTTTAAGGACTGCATACCTAGAATGGTTTTCCCAAGCAACCGAATCTCGCGGACGAGATTCATCTTAAGTGGGGGAGGTTTGTGACAGCCTGGATTTTGCCTTCTCTGTTTTTCCGGACTTGCCTTCTCTCTCTTTTCCGGACTTGGTTTTTATCGTGGTTTTTGCCCCGAGTTGAATTGGAGTTTGAATCATTTCAAATGGACTTGTCACTTGGGCATATCCTTGACTTTCACCCAAGTGGCCTATCTACTTTATTCCTCTGATCAATCCTCAAAATAATCAAATGAATATTTTTCATAAAAGAAAAATATTCATTTCTCTCTCTGAAACTCACTTCAGAAACTTGTGCTCCAAAGCAACCTCAAATTTTCTTGCTCAGCAAAATCTGAGATAATTCCTAAATATTCTTAGCACCTTGGCACACCTTCCCATGCAAAAATATTGCACTACTTTTTGGAATATTTTTGCTGTAGAAAATCATTTCTATTCTCAACCAAAACTCCAGTTTGTACAACAAGTACATTTTTTCTTGAGCTTTTAGCCTTGATTTTCTTGAGCTTAAACACCCTCCTAAGAAACCCTAAACCCCAGGAGATCAGCCCTAACGGCCTTCTAGAAGGTGGCCAAACTTGGCGACCAAGTTTCTGGACAGAAACTTGTCAGCTTAGTGGAGTCAAGTCTGGCCGGCCTGGGCATGAACCATCACCTCTCCTAGACTAAACACTACACTGTCAAGTGTGTAGACAAGGTTTGGCCGCTCCTGGGCATTGTTTTGACCATGCCGGCTTGGTGACCGCGCGTGGACACGGCGCCTGGCTGCGTCTCGACGCGCTCTGGCTGGCGCCTTGCTCTCTGTTTCACGCGTGCTCGTTCCAGCGCTCGCCGCCGACTGCCACACGTCGCCACAAGCCACGACCCATCACCCTTGACCGCTCCCTGGCGCTCGCCAACGCTGCAGCCGCCGCAGCAAGCACGGGCGCGTCGCGGCCAAAATGCCATAGTGCGCGCGTGCGCTTGTCTTCTTCCCCAACCGCCTCTTGTGCTCGTCCGCGAGCGTGGGCAAGCTCCTGCGTTGACACTGGGCCTTTGCCCCCTCACCTTGGAGCTTCTCGTTGCCGTTCGCCGCGTGTCCAGAGAGCTCCGGCGGTGACACGTTCCCCCCTTGCTCCGGCTATATATAGCGCTCCCCTCCTCGATTTCTAGCCAAGCACCACTCCACACCACCTCCACGAACATGTAGACGAGCAGAAGCTCGGTCGGGCAGGCCTCTGGCCGTCTCCCCGACCAAAGGACTCCTACGATCCCCCGCAGTCCAGCCGCCGCTCTCCGGTGCCTCTCGAGCTCAAGCAGTTGCTTGGGCGGGGAATTGGGGATCTGCTAGTGTTGCCTGGACACCACTGAGCTCTCGGAGCTGCCTCTAGCCATCGTCTTCAACCACTCTAGCGAAACCCGTCCGCCACCGTAGCTTGCGAGCTCAACTGCGAGTAGCTCCGTCCACCCCAAGCCAAGCTACGGGTACGGGCAGGTGCGCCTTAAGCCCCGCTTCAATCATATCCCTCTAGCCTAGCCCCAAACCCCCTCGTCGCCGGTGTGAGCTCCAGCGAAGCCCTGCCTCTCTCTGATCTCGCGCACCCCCCTCTCTCTCCTGACGCGTGGGACCCACCAGTCAGTCTCACTACTCGTGCCCGAAGCGGTACGAGTGGAGGCGTATTTCTGTTTTATGCCTT
>NC_041387.1:52470306-52479092 GCF_002162155.2 Triticum dicoccoides
GAAATTTGGCTGAACTTTGACCAGCCACCATTTCTAAACCATAAGTCCAAATGATTTGTTTCTTTTTGCATTGTCTTTGTTTCAGAAAGCTCTAGCAGCACACCAGAAGGTGGATTTTTCCTTGCTGCCTAGAATTTCTGGTGATTTTCAGAATGTGTTTTGACAAATATTTTTTGGCTTAAATTCTTTTTCAGAAGGAGAAGCTTGTCTTGAAGCAAACCAAGAGGGGTGTGATCCTCCTCTACACTAAGGCAAGCCACACCAGCATTTGGATGGTGTTATTTCAATATCTATGATTTTCTACTTGAATATGAGTTCTTATTTGAAATAAAATTTGATAAATAACTTTGGTTAATTGCTAGTTACTTTATTATGCTTGATATGCTTGTTTCATTTACTGGTTGAATGCATGAACTTGTTTGGTTAAGTAGAGTAAGATTTTGCACTATACATATTGCTATGGAAATTAATGTTAGTTATTTTATTAAATGATAGTTTCATTTAAATAAAGAACTAACAACAATAATGCTTGATAAATAAAAATGAATTATAACCAGAAAAGTTTTGGTTCTAAGAATTGCAAGATGCATATATTGTTAAGTTTGATCCATGAATATGAGTGGTTTGCTTTGTATGACGAGTAGTTGCATGATTCTTTTTGGGTTATATCATGTTGATGATAAAAAGTTTTTATCAAAGCTAAACTTGATTAAGTTCAACTTGAATGCAATGTTGATCACATCATGGTGCCAATGAATCCGGTTTTAATTCAGTGCGACCACATTTACCTTATGGGAAGGTCTTGATTCGGTCCTTTGTTGTGGCTCTCATCGGTGCCTCCCGCGAGGGAAGGTTATGGGCATGCATACCCTGGCCCGGTAGGCAGACATAATATTGTGTGCTCATTTTTGTTTTTATGGTACCTTGTCCCCGTTTGGGACCATTTTGCCACGACGGTGGCCGTTGGTGTCTTTGGTAGACACGGGGCCATCCAAGACCTACCCTTGAGGGGGAGTTGGTCGGAGTGGCCGGGGAGAGTGCATGACAAAGGGAGGGTTTCATCGGAATGCTTTGGTCCACCCGAATGAGAATGCGAGGCCAGGTGTTCCGTAGTGTGGGTAAAGTGCGCTACCTCTGCAGAGTGTAATTAATCTATCAGTAGACGTGTCCTCAGCTATGGGCATAACTCGGGAGTAAGTCACACTATGGATCAACCTTTCTAATAAATCTTGCAAACTAAGTGAGTGCTGTGATGCATCGGTTCATGGTGAAGCATGAACACTTGAGGTGTTCATGAGTGATTGGTTTCAGGTGTGACCCAGGTATGGTCACCGTTTGCTTACGAGGTAACCGTCTGTTAAGCGAGTCCGTGGGACTCATTGCATGAAACGTTTGTTTTCCTTCGGTAGTAGTTTTGCATTGTTTTAATATGATTAAACATCATGATATTGTTTGTCATCGTGCTTATGTTTGTTGTGAGCTTGCAAGTACATTCAATGTACTGACCTGGCATGTTATGCCAGTTTTCAGGCAAGTCAGTTCACATCGGAGCGCATCTCGTGTCTAGCCCGTGTTCACGTCGGTGTCCCTGTGCTATGGAGTTCCACTTCGTCGTTCTTCCGCTGCCGCATATCTTGTGTGATCGAGGCCCCGTCATGTTCATTAAATAATGCACATACTGTCCAGCAGCACCATGTGTGCCGCTTGGCCTCGAATCTCGATGTAATATCAGGCCTATGTAATCCGCTAGCATCAATAAAGCGGTTCTTTCTGTACCATGTTGTTGTGTTTTGCCAGAAGACTTGATCTCTAGGCTGGCAATGCAGGGTAAACCGGTTGCTCTGAGCCGGGGTGCCACACGGCCCATTAACTTAATGGGCCCACTAAAGTTCGTACATGTCTTTAGGCCAAATTAGATAATTTCAGCCCATTACGACGAGCAATTATGCACAGGACCAAAACCGATCAAGCAAAGGTACGGTATACAGGGAAAAACATTGCACATCCAGCATATATTACAGGAAATTACATCCACTGGGCAATCGAAGATTGATGCCAGTGGAAATAAATGAATAGAACCTAACAATCTACAACGTCACAATCTGCAACCTCAGCACGGATGACGCCCATAAGCATGTGGGCAAGTTCTTGCTGCTTTGCTACACTGTCGCTAAAAAAATTGATCAGTTGTTGTGTTGCACGACTCTGCACCTCTGATTCCTCCACCATTTCCATCATTGCTTCAGCCATTAATTGGTTGACAAACATACATTTTTTCCATTGCATTCGAGACAGAGGATACTGAACAGATTCATATGGCGATTTCGGCAGGCTTGTATTATTGATAGTGGAGAGTGTCTCGACCACTGCATCATAACATAAATTAGGAGGGGAACCAAATAGATTAATCATGAGTTATTGCCATATTACCTGACCTAGATTTATTGGAAACAAACAATGGGGTTGCCTTGCTGTTTTTAGAGTTTGTCTTCTTATCTTCAGCAGCCTGCACCAAATTAACACACTAGCATTGCTATCATTGGCCAAGTCAGATAATAGGAAAGCAACATTGACACAATGAACGTTTGGGCAACTAGCCTACACCAAATTAACACAATATGACACATCTATCATCAGCCAGGTAAGGTAATACGAAAGCAACATTGACACAATGAATGAATGGGAAACCAGAGCAACACTACAATTCAGTAATGTGCATGATATGAGATAGTACACTCATGCAGCTCAGTATGCAAAACTACTAGGCGGTTTTCTTTACAAAAATCAACATTGGCGCCTTTAACATTTTGCTACAACTAATTTTAGATCAGATAAAGGTTGGATTCATGCTGATTAACAAAATACATGCTGATGTAAAAATATAGTGATATACAACAGGTACTTACATCAGCATTGGAGCACAGAGAATTCCCACAAGATATTTTCCTCGAATACAATCCCAATGAAGGAAGTCTTCTATCATTTAACCTTATTTTCTAAAAGAGAGATGGGTAAGAAACATGTAGAAAATATGACCAGAATGCTATAAAATTTCATGATGCGAGGATATGCACACGCTTCTTAGAATGGAGTTGACATTCTTTTGCTGGACTAGAGCAGACTAGTTCTTTGGCCACTGGAATCTGCTTATTATCGGTGGGAGTTGGGTTTCTCTGTGCTGGAGTAGTATCTATGAAAAATGGAGTTGGTTTATTATCTCCTGACATTTGGTTCTTTTGCAAAGACCTGGTTTGTAACCCTTCAGATTCTAACATAGCCGTCTTCCCCTTGCATGCCTTTATATAGAAGAATGGTGCTTCAATTATAAAACATGCTACAACAGAGATGGAATAGGTACTGAAGAATAGAAAGGCATGACATATTGACTTGTATTCCCTCCATCCGGAAATAAATGGATGGGTCTAGGCGTATTTCAGTTCTAGATACATCCGGTTTTATCCATTTCTGCGACATGTAGTCCAAACGGAGGGAGTATGATGTAAGAGCTAGGGATACGACAGGACAACACCGTAAAAAAACACTAAAAATCCACTGCAGAACCAAAGTATTCAAACCCACTGATATGAGATAGTACACTCATGCAGCTCAGGATGCAAAACTACCAGGCAATTTTCCTTACAAAAATTAACATTGTGGCCTTTAATCATACATTTTGCTACAACTAAATTTAGATCAGATAAAGTTTGGATTCATGCCGATTAACAAAATACATGCTGATGTAAAAATATAGTGATATACAACAGGTACTTACATCTGCATTGGAGCACAGAGAATTCCTGCAAAGAATCTTTCCTCACAGACGATACCAGTGCAGAAATTCTTCTATCTGTTAAGCTCATTTTCTAAAAGAGAGATGGGTAAGAAACATGTAGAAAATATAATCAGCATGCTATAAAATTTCATGATCCAAGGATACACACACGCTTCTTAGAATGGAGTTGACATATTTTTGCTGGACTGGAGCGGACTAGTTCATTGGCCACTGGAATCTGCTTATTATCAGTAGGAGTTGGGTTTCTCTGTGCTGGAGCAGTATCTATAAAAACTGGAGTTGGTTTATTATCTCCTGGCATTTGGATCTTTTGCAAAGACCTTGTTTGTAACCCTTCAGATTCTAACATAGTCGTCTTCCCATTGCATGCCTTATATAGAAGAATGGTGCTTCAATTATAAAACATGCTACAACAGAAAGATGGAATATGTACTGAAGAATAGAAAGGCATGACATATTGACATGTATTCCCTCCATCCAGAAAAAAATGGATGGGTCTAGGCGTATTTCAGTTCTAGATACATCCCTTCTTATCCATTTCGGCAACATGTAATCTGGATGGAGGGATTATGGTGTAAGAGCTAGGGATACGACATGACAACACAATAAAAAAACACTAGTTGAATGTTGATATGTCTCTGTCGTATCTATAATTTTTGATTGTTCCATGCCAATATTCTTTAACTTTCATATACTTTTGGTAACTTTTTATACTATTTTTTGGACGAACATATTGATCCGGTGCCCAGTGCCAGTTCCTGTTTGTTGCATGTTTTATGTTTCACAGAAAACCCATATCAAACGGAATCCAAATGGAATAAAAACGGACGGAGAATTATTTTGGAATATTTGGGATTTTCCAGAGGAAGAATCAACGCGAAACAATGTCCGAGGTGGCCACGAGATAGGGGCGCGCCCACCCCCCTAGGCACGCCTGGCACTCTCGTGGGCCACCCGTAAGGCGGTTGATGCCCTTCTTTTGCCACAAGAAAGATAATTTTATGAGAAAAATCCGGGCGAAAGATTCACCCCAATCGGAGATACGGATCTCTGTATATTAAAGAAACGGTGAAGGGGTAGAATCTGGGAACGCAGAAACAGAGAGATAGATCCAATCTCGGAGGGGCTCTTGCCTCTCCCACGCCATGGGAGCCAAGGACAAGATGGGAAACCCTTCTCCCATCTAGGGAGAAGGCCAAGGAAGAAGAAGAATAAGAAGGGGCTCTCTCTCCCCCTTGCTTCAGGTGGCGCCGAAATGCCGCCGGGGGCCATCATCATCACCACAATCTTCACCAACACCACCGCCATCTTCACCAACATCTCCATCACCTTCCCCCATCTATATTCAGCGGTCCACTCTCCCGCAACCCGCTGTACCCTCTACTTGAACATGGTGCTTTATGCTTCATATTATTATTCAATGATGTGTTGCCATCCTATGATGTCTGAGTAGATTTTTGTTGTTCTATCGGTGATTGATGAATTGCTTTGATTGGTTTGAGTTGCATGTTTTATTATTGGTGCTGTCCTATTGTGCCCTCTGTGTCGTGCAAGCGTGAGGGATTCCCGTTGTAGGGTTTGCAATATGTTTATGATTTGCTTATGGTGGGTGGCGTCAGTGACAGAAGCACATACCCGAGTAAGTAGGTTGTTTGCGTATGGGATAAAGGGGACTTGATACTTTAATGCTATGGTTGGGTTTTACCTTAATGAACCTTTAGTAATTGCGGATGCTTGCTAGAGTTCCAGTCATAAGTGCATATGATCCAAGCAGAGAAAGTATGTTAGCTTATGCCTCTCCCTCAAATAGAATTGCAATAGTGATTACTGGTCTAGTAACATGGTCAATTGCTTAGGGACAATTTCACAACTCCTACCACCACTTTTTCCACACTCTCTATATTTACTTTATTGCATCTTTATCTAAACAACCCCTAGTTTATATTTACGTGCTCTTTATTATCTTGCAAAGCTATCCAACAACACCTACAAAGTACTTCTAGTTTCATACTTGTTCTTGGTAAAGCAAACGTCAATCGTGCGTAGAGTTGTGTCGGTGGTCGATAGAACTTGAGGGAATATTTATTCTACCTTTAGCTCCTCGTTGGGTTCGACACTCTTACTTATCGAAAACTGTTGCGATCCCCTACACTTGTGGGTTATCAAGACCTTTTTCTGGCGCCGTTGCCGGGGAGTCATAGCGTGGGGTGAATATTCTCATGTGTGCTTGTTTGCTTTATCACTAAGTAATTTTTATTTGCTGTTCTAAGTTGTTCTCTATATTTAGTTATGGATATGGAACACAAAATACCAAAAAAATTAGGTGTACTTGCTACTCATGGAGATGGGGTAACTCCTAAAACCACTGATGCTCATTATGTTCAAGATATTATTTACTACTTTGATAATCCTGAGAAAACCCCATTCAATTTTATAATGGGAGAAACGTTGGATCAACATGAATACTTTAGGGATTATCGCTCGACACAAAAAGGGAAACTTTTATGGGATCAATTTAGTATGTTGTGCTGGTATGCTCGTCAACTATGCGTGAGATATGATATTACTTGTTGCTCTAGGATGAAGGCTCCACACCTTCCCCTTTCATGCAAATTTAATGATAATGAAACCTTAGCTTCTTATGCTAATGGTATATATGATTACTATGATGTAGAACAAATAGAAGAATTTGTTGCTTTTAAGGCTGCTTATGAAATTGAATCTTTGTTTGAAAAGTATGAAGCTTTAGATGATGATGTTTATAGGCCTGAAAATCTTGCTATACTTAGATATTGCTATGAAAATTATGAATACAATTACTATATTAATGCATTTATTGAGAAAGTCTCCGCTGTCCAAGAAGAGACTAATATTTTGCAGGAAGCTATGGAAGAAGAAATTGATGAAACTGTGAGCTCATTGGATGAAAAAGATGATGAGGAGAGCGAAGAACAAAAGGAGGAAGAGCGGATTGATCACCCATTCCCACCTTCTAATGAGAGTAACTCTTCAACTCATACATTGTTTAATCCCCCTTCGTGCTTACCGAAGGATGATTGCTATGATCCCGTTGATTCTCTTGAAATATCCCTTTTTGATGATGCTTGCTATGTTTGTGGCCAAGATGCCAATATGAATTATGCTTATGGAGATGAACTTGCTATAGTTCCTTATGTTAAACATGAAATTGTTGCTATTGCACCCACGCATGATAGTCCTATTATCTTTTTGAATTCTCCCGACTACACTATATCTGAGAAGTTTGCGCTTAGTAAGGATTATATTGATGGGTTGCCTTTTACCATTGCACATGATGATTTTGATGAAAATAATATGCATGTGCTTGCTGCCCCTACTTGCAATTATTATGAGAGAGGAACTACATCTCCACCTGTCACACCCTAGCTAGTCATGCATCAGAGTGTGTGCATCATGTTTAAATTTTCCATTTAATCTGAAATGGGGATCTGTGAAACCCTCAGAATCATTTTTGAAATGATCCAAATAAAAATTTCTCCAAAAGGGTCCAAGAAAATGCTCATGTTGCTCTCTGAAAATATTGGACAGAGATAAAAATCAAACCAATATTTTTAAGAGCTCATAGGTATTTATTTTGGGCATTTGGAATTAATGCATAAATATTTGCATTGGAGATATATTAATTATATATATTAATATATGTCCAAATATTATGCCAATTATAAAGGAGCTCTGGAATAATATATCTAGCTCCTGCAAAAATTGGCATAAGTTAAATAAATGATTTAATATATTATTTAAATCAAAACAAATGTCAGAAATTAGAAAACAGAAAAATAAATAACAGGAGGAGCTTACCTGGGCTCCTCTACTGTGCGGCCCAGCTAGCTGGCCGGCCCAGCCAGCAGGCGGCCCAGCCGCCTCCCTCCTCTGTCGTCTTCGTCCTCGACAGAGGGAGGGGAGTGTGGCCGGCGCGCGCGCGCGCCACCGCGCCACGCCACCTGCTCGGCTGCCTGCCTGCCCTCCCCTCCTCGCTCGATGCCCCGGACGACGCCACGCCTCCCCCCTGCTCTCTCTCACTCTCCCTCGGTTCTTCCCTCCTCTCCCTCGCTCTCTCTCTCACACGGCCGAACACCACCCTCGCCGCCGTTCGCCATAGCAGCCGTCACCGGCCACCCCTCGCTCCCCCGACTAGCTCAGGAGCTCCGCCTCGACCCCCTCTTCCTCCCCACCGCTCCACGGGTCTCCGGAAGCCCTGCATCGCCACCTACGTCCCCGTTCCCCTCCTCGGCCACCGGAGGTCATCGCCGTCGATTCGCTGCACTCCGGCCGTCCCCGAGCCCGCTAACCATCCCTACAGCTCCGCGGTGAGCCACCGATTCGATTCCCCCTTGCCCCGTCGTCCCTAGCCTTCTGTAGCTGCCGCCCCCTTGAGCTCTGAAGCTCGACGCCGCCGGCGATGTCGCCATCGTGGCCACGGTCACCGTAGCGCCCAACCGAGCACACCATCGTGCTCCACACCTCACTAGGAGCATGCAGCACGCACCAACGCCTCCCCAAACGCCCTGCAACGCCGATTCCGACCGCACTCGAACTCCGGCCGCCGCTCACGAGCTCGCCGTCGACGGTACAGACCACCCCAGGCACGGCCACCACCACCGTTCGACGCGCGGGAGCAAGGGCTCTCCAACGAGCCCAAGCACGGCCTCGCCCGTGCCCTGTAGCGCGATCCCGCATCGCGCCGCCGTCTCGGGCCTCGCCGGCGTCATGTCGCCGGTGGGTTTGACCCACCTTGACCACGGCAGGAACCCCCCTGTGTCCCTGACAGGTGGGCCCAGCCCTGCAGCTAATTAGGATTAGCACTAACCGAATCAGTTAAACTAACTACCCCCCCCCCTGACACTGACAGTGGGCCCCAGCGCCACTAATTAGTAATTAGGATTAAATTAACCCTGTTTAACCCCCCTGTCACTGACGTGTGGGCCCCACACGTCAGGTTTGACCTCAGCCAGCC
>NC_041387.1:52483503-52489430 GCF_002162155.2 Triticum dicoccoides
CGCGCTAACCCTGCTTCTCAAGAGCAGGCCGAAGGCAGTGAAGGCAGGAATGAAAATCTGCCTCATCCTCCTTCCCTAGCCGAGGTTATGATGGAAGCTGAGAGAAACAAGCGGGAGACCAACCGTTTGTTGGAGCGTATTGAACAGAACACAGCACACCATCAGAGGACTAACGTGGTGTCACTCAGTGATTTTATCAAATTACATCCACCCACGTTCCACCACTCCGTCGAGCCTCTCGACGCTGATGACTGGCTTCGCAGTATCTCTCACAAACTGCGTTCCGCGCTGGTAGCGGAGGCTGACAAGGTCACCTTTGCTGCATATCATCTTGAAGGCCCCGCCAGTCTATGGTGGGAGAATTATGGAGCTATGCGCCCAGCGGGCCATGTCACTACTTGGGCTGAATTCAGCGAGGCTTTCCGTGAACATCACATTCCGGAGGGTCTCATGGACCGTAAACGTGAGGAAGTTTGCAGTTTCACCCAAGGCCGACTTTCTGTGGATGTTTACAGCAGGGAGTTTGGTAATCTCGCACGATATGCAACCGAGGAAGTTTCTACTGATGCCAAGAAGCAAGCAAGGTTCCGAAAGGGGCTTAGTCCTGAGCTTCGCCGCGACCTCCGTCTGCATGAGTGCACATCCTTTCAGAAACTTGTTAACAAGGCCATCAGTGCTGAAACTGGTCAGACTGATTATGACGCAACACGCAAGCACGGCCGTGATATGGGTTCCTCATCCGGTGCTGGTCCTCAGAAGCGCCGCGTGTGGGTACCCAACACCGCCCTGCCACCCAGGTTCACACCGAGGCCATCCTTCCAGGCGCCTCGCCCCGTTCAACAGTCTGCACCGGCCAAGCCCTATGGTGGTCCAACCAACAATGCTCCTCCACGTACCAGTTCCGTGACCTGTTTCAAGTGTGGGGAATCTGGTCACTATATGCGTGAGTGTCCCCAGACCAACCCCAACCAGTCTGCTAAAGCTGTTGGCCGTGGCAAGCCGACAGGAAAAATATTCCACGCCAAGCCGGTCACCGCTTCACGTGGCCATGTCAATTGTATCTCTGCCGAAGAAGCTCAAGAGGATCCCAACGTCGTTCTCGGTACGCTTCTTGTTAATTGCCACCCGGCATCTGTTCTTTTCGATACAGGAGCCTCTCATTCTTTTATATCTGAAAACTATGCTCGCTTGCATAACGTCGCATTCGGTGATATGCCAACCTCTATGGTAATTCAAACTCCGGGATCCAAATGGCAAACTTCTAAAGTAAGCCATGGAAATGAAATCCAAGTCGACAGCCTTGTTTTCCTCGCGTCTTTGATAGCCCTTAAATCTTCAGATATTAATATCATTTTGGGTATGGACTGGATGTCAGCTCATCAAGCCAAAATTGATTGCTTCTCTAGGACTGTTCAACTCACCCATCCTTCGGGGAAGATAGTCAATGTCTTGACTCGAATAGCCAACCGACAATTATATTCTCTTAACGCCAGCCCTTTGCCAGACCTTGAGGACATTCCGGTAGTCCGTGACTTTCCGGATGTCTTCCCAGAGGAATTGCCAGGTGTTCCACCTGACAGGGATGTTGAGTTCGTAATAGACCTCATCCCCGGAACCGTTCCGATTGCTAGAAGACCTTATAAGATGGCACCCCTAGAACTAGCCGAGCTTAAGAAACAACTCGATGAGTCCTTGAAAAAGGGTTTCATCCGACCTAGCTCATCTCCGTGGGCTTGCCCCGTCCTCTTCGTCAAGAAGAAGGATGGTACGGACCGGATGGTTGTAGATTACCGACCTGTCAATTTGGTCACAATCAAGAACAAATATCCGCTTCCCAGGATCAACGACCTGTATGATCAGCTCGCTGGATCCTCAGTCTTCTCCAAGATGGATTTGAGGTTGGGCTACCATCAAATCAAAATCAGAAACGGGGACATTCCTAAAACGGCCTTTGTTACTCGTTATGGCCAATACGAGTACACCGTCATGTCCTTCGGTTTAACCAACGCTCCAGCCACCTTTTCTCGGTTAATGAACTCAATCTTCATGGAGTATTTGGATAAATTCGTCGTGGTTTACCTCGATGATATACTCATCTACTCCAAGAACGAGGAAGAACATGAAGAACATCTAAGGCTAGTGCTGAAGAAACTTCGAGAGCATCGCCTTTATGCCAAATTTTCTAAATGTGAATTCTGGTTGTCAGAAGTGACCTATCTGGGTCATGTAATATCTGGTAAAGGTATTGCTGTTAACCCTGAGCGAGTTCAAGCTGTCCTTAATTGGACTCCACCTGAATCGGTCAAGCAAGTTCGGAGTTTTCTAGGCTTAGCGAGCTATTGTCGCCGCTTTGTCGAGAACTTCTCCAAGGTTGCTAAACCTCTAACCGAACTCCTCAAGAAAGATAAGAAGTTCGAATGGACTCCACAATGTGAGCACAGCTTTCAGGAACTGAAAAGACGCCTGACCTCTGCTCCCGTACTGGTACCGCCAGACTTCTCCAAGGACTTTGTTATCTACTGCGACGCCTCGCGACAAGGACTAGGTTGCATCCTTATGCAAGATCGACATGTAATTGCCTACGCTTCACGGCAATTGCACCCACATGAGGAGAATTATCCTACTCATGATCTAGAGCTTGCAGCCGTAGTCTATGCACTTAAGACCTGGCGACATTACCTCCTCGGTAATCGTTGCGAAATATTCACTGATCACCAAAGTCTGAAGTACATTTTCACCCAACCGGATCTGAATCTCAGGCAAAGACGTTGGGTTGAATTGATCACAGACTTCGACTTAGGAATAACCTACACCCCAGGGAAAGCCAACGTCATGGCTGATGCGCTAAGTCGTAAATCTTGTTGTAACAATCTGATGTTACAACAAAGTCAACCGCTTCTCCATGAGGAATTTCGGAAGCTTAACCTTCACATTGTTCCTCAAGGATTTCTTTCCACCTTGGTGGCGAAACCTACTCTTACGGATCAAATCATTGCTGCCCAGAAGCGAGATAAGGGAATAGCTAAGATCAAGGAGAACATTGCTAGCGGAGGTGCTAGTTGTTTCTCCACAAATGATCATGGTGTTGTGTACTTTGAGAACCGTCTAGTGGTTCCCAAGAACCAGCATCTACGGCAGTTGATCCTTAAGGAGGCTCATGAATCTCCTCTCACTATTCATCCCGGTAGTACTAAGATGTATCAGGACCTACGCCAGAGGTTCTGGTGGACTAGGATGAAGAGAGAAATTGCTCAGTTTATTGCTAATTGCGACGTCTGTCGTCGTGTAAAAGCAGAGCACCAACGGCCTGCTGGCACCCTTCAACCCTTAGCTATTCCTGAATGGAAATGGGATAAAATTGGTATGGATTTCATTACCGGTTTTCCCAGGACCAAGAGAGGGAATAATGCTATTTTCGTCGTGGTCGATCGTCTTTCCAAAGTAGCCCATTTCTTACCTGTTCGTGAGAGTATAACCGCTAGCCAGCTGGCAGACTTATACATCTCCCGAATAGTGTCCCTCCATGGTGTTCCTTTGGAAATTAACTCGGATCGAGGAAGTCTTTTCACCTCTCGATTTTGGGAAAGCTTCCAAAATGCTATGGGAACCCGTCTCTCCTTTAGCACCGCCTTCCACCCTCAGTCGAGTGGTCAAGTGGAACGCGTCAACCAGATTCTAGAAGACATGCTTCAAGCCTCTGTTATCTCATTCGGAATGGACTGGGAGAAGTGCCTTCCATTTGCCGAATTCGCTTACAACAACAGCTATCAATCTAGCTTGGGTAAAGCCCCTTTTGAAGTTCTCTATGGACGACGGTGTCGAACACCCCTTAACTGGTCAGAGACCGGGGAAAGACAATTCTTTGGCCCGTATATGATTCAGGAAGCAGAAGAACAAGTTCGTATCATTCGTGAAAAGTTGAAAACAGCCCAATCTCGTCAAAAGAGTCAATATGACCGAAAACATAAGGCTATGACTTTCGAGGTTGACGAGAAGGCTTATCTTCGGGTCACCCCTCTGAAGGGAACCCATCGTTTCGGTATCAAAGGCAAATTGGCTCCTCGTTACATTGGACCTTTTCGCATTCTCGCCAAACGAGGAGAAGTTGCCTACCAGTTGGAACTACCTCCGCACCTCTCCAGAGTCCACGATGTCTTCCACGTTTCTCAACTCAGGCGTTGCTTCTCGGATCCTATCCGTGAAGTGGACCACGAAACGCTTGATCTCCAAGATAATCTTACATATCGAGAGTACCCCGTGCGTATCCTCGATCAGGCCGAACGTACCACCCGACGTCATAATATCAAGTTTCTCAAAGTTCAATGGTCGCACCATTCTGAGGATGAAGCAACTTGGGAAAGGGAGGATCGTCTTCGACTTGAGTATCCCGCCTTCTTCCCGGAGGAACCCAAATCTCGGGACGAGATTCTTTTGAGTGGGGGTGAGTTGTCACACCCTAGCTAGTCATGCATCAGAGTGTGTGCATCATGTTTAAATTTTCCATTTAATCTGAAATGGGGATCTGTGAAACCCTCAGAATCATTTTTTAAATGATCCAAATAAAAATTTCTCCAAAAGGGTCCAAGAAAATGCTCATGTTGCTCTCTGAAATATTGGACAGAGATAAAAATCAAACCAATATTTTTAAGAGCTCATAGGTATTTATTTTGGGCATTTGGAATTAATGCATAAATATTTGCATTGGAGATATATTAATTATATATATTAATATATGTCCAAATATTATGCCAATTATAAAGGAGCTCTGGAATAATATATCTAGCTCCTGCAAAAATTGGCATAAGTTAAATAAATGATTTAATATATTATTTAAATCAAAACAAATGTCAGAAATTAGAAAACGGAAAAATAAATAACAGGAGGAGCTTACCTGGGCTCCTCCACTGTGCGGCCCAGCCAGCTGGCCGGCCCAGCCAGCAGGCGGCCCAGCCGCCTCCCTCCTCTGTCGTCTTCGTCCTCGACAGAGGGAGGGGAGTGTGGCCGGCGCGCGCGCGCGCCACCGCGCCACGCCACCTGCTCGGCTGCCTGCCTGCCCTCCCCTCCTCGCTCGATGCCCCGGACGACGCCACGCCTCCCCCCTGCTCTCTCTCACTCTCCCTCGGTTCTTCCCTCCTCTCCCTCGCTCTCTCTCTCACACGGCCGAACACCACCCTCGCCGCCGTTCGCCATAGCAGCCGTCACCGGCCACCCCTCGCTCCCCCGACTAGCTCAGGAGCTCCGCCTCGACCCCCTCTTCCTCCCCACCGCTCCACGGGTCTCCGGAAGCCCTGCATCGCCGCCTACGTCGCCGTTCCCCTCCTCGGCCACCGGAGGTCATCGCCGTCGATTCGCTGCACTCCGGCCGTCCCCGAGCCCGCTAACCATCCCTACAGCTCCGCGGTGAGCCACCGATTCGATTCCCCCTTGCCCCCTCGTCCCTAGCCTTCTGTAGCTGCCGCCCCCTTGAGCTCCGAAGCTCGACGCCGCCGGCGATGTCGCCGTCGTGGCCACGGTCACCATAGCGCCCAACCGAGCACACCATCGTGCTCCACACCTCACTAGGAGCACGCAGCACGCACCAACGCCTCCCCAAACGCCCTTCAACGCTGATTCCGACCGCACCCGAACTCCGGCCGCCGCTCACGAGCTCGCCGTCGACGGTACAGACCACCCCAGGCACGGCCACCACCACCGTTCGACGCGCGGGAGCAAGGGATCTCCAACGAGCCCAAGCACGGCCTCGCCCGTGCCCTGTAGCGCGATCCCGCATCGCGCCGCCGTCTCGGGCCTCGCCGGCGTCATGTCGCCGGTGGGTTTGACCCACCTTGACCACGGCAGGAACCCCCCTGTGTCCCTGACAGGTGGGCCCAGCCCTGCAGCTAATTAGGATTAGCACTAACCGAATCAGTTAAACTAACTACCCCCCC
>NC_041387.1:52489440-52515509 GCF_002162155.2 Triticum dicoccoides
TCTCTCTCACACGGCCGAACACCACCCTCGCCGCCGTTCGCCATAGCAGCCGTCTCCGGCCACCCCTCGCTCCCCCGACTAGCTCAGCGGCTCCGCCTCGACCTCCTCTTCCTCCCCACCGCTCCACGGGTCTCCGGAAGCCCTGCATCGCCGCCACGTCGCCGTTCCCCTCCTCGGGCTCCGACCACCGTTGCCGTCGATTCGTCGTCTCCAGCGCGTCCCCGAGCCCGCTTCGACGCCCACTGCAACCGCGGTGAGCTACGCCACCGTTTCCCCCTCTTCTCCCCCTCGTTCCCTCACCGTAGCCTCCTCCCCACCACGGCCGAACCTCCGCCGTTGCCGAGCTCGCCGTCGACGCAGCTCCGGTGACCATTTGGTCACCCCGGCGAGTCCAACAGGTTCGTAAGGCCCCGTAGAGCATCCCTAGCGCCTCGCTTAGCTCGCCTTCGAGCTCCAACCCCGTTCCCGTGCACGACCGAACCCCGGCGGCCGCAGCCGAGCTCGCCGCCGTCGATTCCGGCCACCTCCGGCACGGCCACCACCACCATTCGATGCGCGGGAGCAAGGGCTCTCCAACGAGCCCAAGCACAGCCTCGCCCGTGCCCTGTAGCGCGATCCCGCATCGCGCCGCTGTCTCGGGCCTCGCCGGCATCATGTCGCCGGTGGGGTTTGACTTGTCCGACCTGGGGTTTGACCCCCCCAGGGTCACTGACGCGTGGGCCCCATCGGCCAGGTGGTCAGTTAGTGCTAATTACCGTTAGTCAACCCCCCCCCCCTGACACTGACAGTGGGCCCCAGCGCCACTAATTAGTAATTAGGATTAAATTAACCCTGTTTAACCCCCCTGTCACTGACGTGTGGGCCCCACACGTCAGGTTTGACTCCAGTCAGCCGCAGTTGACCACTGACGTCATGCTGACGTCATGCTGGCGCAATATTTGCATTTCTGGATTTAATTTAAATCAGGAAATTCCAGAATATTATTTAAACTTCAAAAATTCATAACTTTTATTCTGTAACTCCAAATTAGACAAATTATATATGAAAAATGATCAGAAAAATCCAATCTATCCATCTGTACTATTTTCATGCATGATCAAACAAGTCAAATTGATGTTTTAAGCAGAACAAGGAAAAGCACTTTAAAAGGCCATGTTTGAGTTTGAAATTTGAATCTTTGATTCAAATTTGTTCAAACCCTTCTGGTTTTAGTTGCATTAGCCCAACACACTCATATTGCCATGTTTCATGCATGCATCATATTGTTGCACATTGTTTGGTGATGGTTGTGTATCGGTGTCCTTTGCGACAGGTTCTGCCTCCGAGGAGTACCGTGATTACCCTAACGAAGAACCGTATCAGTGCATCGAACCATCAGGCAAGCAACCAACCATTTGATCATATCGATACAATCCCATGTTCTCGCTCCTGCTCTCTTTTACTGCATTAAGACAACGCGTTTCAAACTGCTGTGTGCTACGGTAGTTGAACCCATTTCCTCTGCATGACCTGTCATTGCCACAGTAACTAGATGAAACCCACTAGCATGTGTAGGAGTTGATTGAGCCATACGTATGTGTTGTTCCTACCTTGCTATGCCTGCTATGCTTAGAGTCGTGTCAGGTCTGGTTCATCTGGGTGATGGCTAGAGTGAAATGATTATGTCGGTAATGAGAGTGGTGTGGTGAACACGATTTGGTAAAGGTATCGATGAGAGGCCATGTAGGAGTACATGGTGGGTTGTTTCATTGAAGCCGACCTTAAGCACTGAGATCTGTATGTGTGATTTAAGATACAGCTACTACCATGAATTGGGCCCTGAAATATGACCCCGCTCGACTTCTTATTCACCCTAGCTCTCTGTCCAGGAGTTGCAAGTAGTTTCTGGTGTTTGTAGTCTACTGGAGGCCGTGGACAGCGCTGACCGTAGGGGTGGGCTGTGATGCGGTAGGTACGTGGCACGGTGTACCGAATACCCGTTAGGTATCTCGGGAACCCTGTTCACATCGTTCGGGGCCGTATGGGAAACCTCGGCCGGACTCCCTGCGGATGGAACCTGAATAGGCGATAAACCTGGACTAGAGGCTTAAGTGTTTAGGTAGGTCGTGGTCTACACCCACGTCGGCTTTCGCTTGAAGTCTGCCGAGCACATGTCGTGTGCAGACGCTAAGTGGTGGAAACATGTATGAAGAAGTACACCCCTGCAGGGTTATCATAATCTATTCGAATAGCCGCGTCCGCGGTAAAGGACTACTTGGTTGCCTATACAGTTCATAGACAAGTAAATGGAAACTGCTAAAAGCCTCAAGATAAGTGTGAGTGCCGAGGATGGCTCTTCTGTAGGAAGACGGAGGTGGATCCTCGGTAGTGTATTGAAGTGGTGAGTAGTGGACTCGTGTGCGCAAAACCATTTCAAGTTGGAGTATCGTAGGATAGTCTAGCCAAGAGTCAAAGCTGGCTTGCTGCAATAACTCCACCAACCCTTCTTGATACTATGCATGTATGTAGGATCTGATGTAAGTCTTGCTGAGTACCTTTGTACTCATGTTGCTATAATCTACATTTTTACAGAAGACGCCGCAACCCCTTCTGATGGGTTCTATGTAGACGTTGACATCAACGAGTAGGCTAAAGGCCCAGGTGGTGACCCTGAGCTTGTGAAGGACCATGTAGTATAGCTAGGCTTTCCAAGCCTCTTTTATTTTACTAGTTGTCTGTACTCAGACAAGTTACTTCCGCTGCTGGTTTGTATGACTGTATGACTTGTATGTTGGGTCGTGAGACCCGTACCTTTGTGTATGTTATGTATGGCTCCCTGAGCCTTAAATAAAGTACTTGTGTCGTAGAGTCATGTTGTGATGCTTCGTTGTATTTGCACATATCGAGCATATTGTGTGTATGATTGAAATGCTTGGTATGTGTGGGATCTGACTATCTAGTTGTTTATCTTTAGTAGCCTCTCTTACCGGGAAATGTCTCCTAGTGTTACCGCTGAGCCATGGTAGCTTGCTACTGCTCTGGAACACTTAGGCTGGCCGGCATGTGTCCTTCTTCGTTCCTGTGTCTGTCCCTTCGGGGAAATGTCACGCTTTGAGTACCGGAGTCCTGTTAGCCCGCTACAGCCCGGTTTACCGGAGTCCTGCTAGCCCAGTGCTACAGCCCGGACCCATTCGCTGATGACCGACACGTTCGAAGCTGGGTCATGGATGCCTGTCCCTGTAAGTCTGTGCCACTTTGGGTTTACAACTAGTCATGTCAGCCCGGGCTCCTTATCATATGGATGCTAGCGACACTATCATATACGTGAGCCAAAAGGCGCAAACGGTCCCGGGCAAAGGTAAGGCGACACCCGTGGGGATACCGTGCGTGAGGCCGCAAAGTGATATGAGGTGTTACCGGCTAGATCGATGTGACATCGAGTCGGGGTCCTGACACCACCTCTCTATGTTTCCAATATGATAAAATTGCAAGAAACTGCTTATACTATGCATTGGCCTTTACTTGGTGTGCATGAATTGTTCTTTTATGACATGCCGATGCATAGGAAGAGATTTAGACTTTGTTGTTGCATGATATATGTTACTTTGTTCTTACTACTAAATTACAAATCATTGTTAATTAAAATTGGCTTTGATATACCTTGGGATCCAGGTGGATTCATTACTTGAGCACTAAATGCCTAGCTTAATGGCTTTAAAGAAAGCGCTACCAGGGAGACAACCTGGAAGTTTTAGAGAGTCATTTATTTCTGTTGAGTGCTTTTATATAGTTTAAAAACAAAAAAAAATAAAGAAGGGAACCTAAAAACTTTTCAAAAAGGAAAGTGAAAGTGAGAGAGACAAGCATTGTTGAAGTGGGAGAGCTCCTTGAACTTTGTTCATGCTCACGGAAACTTTGTGAATCTTGATTACAGAAACTTTTCATAAAAAATAATTATCCCCTTGTATAATTCCATTGTATTATAAAAATAATGTGCCAAGGTTTGCCTTTAGGATGTTTACAATGCTTGTTGGTTTGTACGGTGCAGGACAGAAACTTTGTCTGTAGTGCTCGATTTTACATTTTTTGCTGGAAAGTCAATTGGTCATGATTCTTTTTGCACTGCCTTTATATACAACTTGTTTAATTTTCCTAATTTTTTTAGAATTGTTGGGCTACCAGAAGTATGGTGAATGTTAAGATTGCTACAGACTGTTCTGTTTTTGATAGATTCTGTTTTTGATGCATAGTTTGCTTGTTTTGATGAATCTATCAATTTATATCAGTGGATTAAGCCATGGAAAAGTTATATTACAGTATACACAATGGAAAAACAAAATATGAATTGGTTTGCAACAGTACTTAGAGTAGTGATTTGCTTTATTATACTAACGGATCTTACCGAGTTTTCTGTTGAAGTTTTGTGTGGATGAAGTGTCTAATCGAGGAGGTTTCGACATGAGGAAAAGGAAGAGAGGCAAGAGCTCAAGCTTGGGGATGCCCGAGGCACCCCAAGTAAATATTCAAGGAGAATCAACCGTCTAAGCTTGGGGTTGCCCCGAAAGGCATCCCCTCTTTCTTCAACAAGTATCGATATGTTTTCGTATTCGTTTCGTTCATGTGATATGTGCAAGTCTTGGAGCGTCTTTTGCATTTAGTTTTCATTTTTCTTTTATGCACCATGCTAGTGTGAGATAGTCCTTGGTTGATTTATAGAATGCTCATTGCACTTCATTTAAATCTTTTGAGTATGGCTTTATAGAATGCTTCATGTGCTTCACGTATATCGTTTGAAGTTTGGATTGCCTGTTTCTCTTCACATAGAAAACCGCCATTTGTAGAATGCTCTTTTGCTTCATTTATATTTGTTAGAGCGTGGGCATATATTTTGTAGAAAGAATTAAACTCTCATGATTCATTTATATCTATTTAGAGAGATGACAGGAATTGGTCATTCACATGGTTAGTCATAAAATCCTACGTAAACTTGTAGATCGCTGAATATGATATGTTTGATTCCTTGCAATAGTTTTGCGATATAAAGGCGGTGATATTAGAGTCGTGATAGTTGAGTAATTGTGAAATTGAGAAATACTTGTGTTGAGGTTTGCAAGTCCCGTAGCATGCATGTATGGTGAACCGTTATGTAACGAAGTTGGAGCATGAGGTGTTTTTTGATTGTCTTCCGTATGAGTGGCAGTCGGGGATGAGCGTTGGTCTTTTCCTACCAATCTATCCCTCTAGGGGCATGCGTAGTAGTACTTTGCTTCGAGGGCTAAGTACACTTTTGCAATAAGTATATGAGTTCTTTATGACTAATGTGAGTCCATGGATATACGCACACTCATCCTTCCACTTTGCTAGCCTCTATTTTACCGCCCAACTTTCGCCGGTAGCATGCACCGGTTATTTACCTTCCTCAAAACAGCAACCATACCTACCTATTATGGAATTTCCATAGACATTCCGAGATATATTTCCATGCAACTTTCCACCGTTCCGTTTATTATGACACATTCCATCATTGTCATATTGCTCTTTGCATGATCATGTAGTTGACATCGTATTTGTGGCAAAGCTACCTTCATGATTTTCATACATGTCACTCTTGATTCATTGCATATCCCGGTACACCGCCGGAGGCATTCATATAGAGTCATATCTTGTTCTAGCTTTGAGTTGTAATTCTTGAGTTATAAATCAATATAAGTGTGATGATCATCATTATTAGAGCATTGCCCCAGTGAGGAAAGGATGAAGGAGACTATGATTCCCCCACAAGTCGGGATGAGACTCCGGACTTCATGAAAAATAAAAGAGGCCAAAGAAGCCCACCAAAAAAATAAAAGAAAAAAGAAAAAAAAAGAAAAAAGAGAAAATAAAAAAAAATGAGAGAAAAAGAGAGAAGGGGCAATGTTACTATCCTTTTACCACACTTGTGCTTCAAAGTAGCACCATGTTCTTCATAGAGAGAGTCTCCTATGCTTTCACTTTCATATACTAGTGGGAATTTTCATTATAGAACTTGGCTTGTATATTCTGATGATGGGCTTCCTCAAATGCCCGAGGTCTTCATGAGCAAGCAAGTTTGATGGACACTCGCTTAGTTCCTTTTATTGAGCTCTCATATATTTATAGCTCTAGTGCATCCGTTTCATGGAAATCCCTACTCACTCACATTGATATCTATTGATGAGCATCTCCATAGCCCGTCGATACGCCTAGTTGATGTGAGACTATCTTCTCCCTTTTTGTCCTCGCAACCACCACCATATACCACCATAGTGCTATGTCCATGGCTTGCGCTCATGTATTGTGTAAGAGTTGAAAAAGCTGAAGCGCGTTAAAAAGTATGAACCAATTGCTCGGCTCGTCATCGGGGTTGTGCATGATGGGATCATTTTGTGTGACGAAGATGGAGCATAGCCAGACTATATGATTTTGTAGGGATGAGCTTTCTTTGGCTATGTTATTTCAATAAGACATAATTGCTTGGTTGGTATGCTTGAAGTATTATTGTTTTTATGTCAAATGATAGACTATTGCCTTGAATCACTCGTGTCTTAATATTCATGCCATCATTAGACTTATGATCAAGATTATGCTAGGTAGCATTCCACATCAAAAATTATCTTTTTATCATTTACCTACTCGAGGACGAGTAGTAATTAAGCTTGGGGATGCTGATACGTCTCCGTCGTATCTATAATTTTTGATTGTTCCATGCCAATATTCTTCAACTTTCATATACTTTTGGCAACTTTTTATACTATTTTTGGGACTAACATATTGATCTAGTGCCCAGTGTCAGTTCTTGTTTGTTGCATGTTTTATGTTTTGCAGAAAACCCATATCAAACGGAATCCAAACGGAATAAAAACAGACGGAGAATTATTCTGGAATATTTGGGATTTTCCGGAGGAAGAATCAACGCGAAACAGTGTCCGTGGTGGCCACGAGGTAGGGGGCGCGCCCACCCCCCTGGGCGCGCCTGGCACTCTCGTGGGCCACCCATAAGGCGGTTGATGCCCTTCTTTTTCTGCCAGAAAGATAATTTTATGAGAAAAATTTGGGCGAAAGATTCACCCCAATCGGAGTTACGGATCTCCGTATATTAAAGAAACGGTGAAGGGGTAGAATTTGGGAACGCAGAAACAGAGAGATAGATCCAATCTCGGAGGGGCTCTCGCCCCTCCCACGCCATGGGAGCCAAGGACCAGTGGGGAAACCCTTCTCCCATCTAGGGAGAAGTTCAAGGAAGAAGAAGAAGAAGGGGGGCTCTCTCCCCCTTGCTTCCAGTGGTGCCGGAACGCCACTGGGGGCCATCATCATCACCGCAATCTTCACCAACACCACCACCATCTTCACCAACATCTCCATCACCTTCCCCCATCTATATTCAGTGGTCCACTCTCCCACAACCCGCTGTACCCTCTTCTTGAACATGGTGCTTTATGCTTCATATTATTATTCAATGATGTGTTGCCATCCTATGATGTCTGAGTAGATTTTTGTTGTCCTATCGGTGATTGATGAATTGCTAGGATTGGTTTGAGTTGCATGTTTTATTATTGGTGCTGTCCTATTGTGCACTCCGTGTCGCACAAGCGTGAGGGATTCCTGCTGTAGGGTTTCCAATATGTTTATGATTTGCTTATGGTGGGTGGCGTGAGTGACAGAAGCACATACCCGAGTAAGTAGGTTGTTTGCGTATGGGATAAAGGGGACTTGATACTTTAATGCTATGGTTGGGTTTTACCTTAATGAACCTTTAGTAATTGCGGATGCTTGCTACAGTTCCAATCGTAAGTGCATATGATCCAAGCAGAGAAAGTATGTTAGCTTATGCCTCTCCCTCAAATAGAATTGCAATACTGATTACCGGTCTAGTAACATAGTCAATTGCTTAGGGACAATTTCACAACTCCTACCACCACTTTTTCCACACTCGCTATATTTACTTTATTGCATCTTTATCGAAACAGCCCCTAGTTTATATTTACGTGCTCTTTATTATCTTGCAAAGCTATCCAACAACACCTACAAAGTACTTCTAGTTTTCATACTTGTTCTAGGTAAAGCAAACATCAAGCGTGCGTAGAGTTATGTCGGTGGTTGATAGAACTTGAGGGAATATTTATTCTACCTTTAGCTCCTCGTTGGGTTCGACACTCTTACTTATCGAAAACTGTTGCGATCCCCTACACTTGTGGGTTATCAAATGTAAAACTGTATGCTAGCGGAATACGTACAGATAAAACTAAGGCAACATACATGTGTATGATTGGGAAACTAAGATGGCATTGCAACAGAGCACTAGAACAACACTTCAATGTAAAAAACATGGTATGGTAGACAGATGAAGTGCATACTGATGAATAACAATGCATAAGATATTCAGAAGCATGATGTCCAAATTAAGCAGATGGCATTGTGATAGAGTAGAATGACAGTACTTGAATTTGAAAACATGTTATCATGAATGGAATAGGTACTGAAAAACAGGAAGGCATGACATATTTACATGCATGATCAGCATGCTAAGCACATGGCATTGCAATAGAGTAGATACACTCCAGTACATTATATGCATGTTGTACCCATATCACGGGACAAGTTAGAGCAAGGACCTTGTGGGATGAAGAGGATTCATCATCTTTCAGCAAGTCTTCTGAAGAACTGCCTTTACATGTTCCGTCATATTGGGTATCATTGACATCAAGTTTATTGGCCTTTACATTGCTCCGTGAGGTTCTTGTGGGTATATCAGTGTGTGCAATTATATCTGACATGCATGGAAGACAACTAGTAGTTAGATTTATGTAATGAGTGCATGTAGGAGACGACATAAATAGTAGGACTAGGGTTAACTAGCAGCAACAGATCTCAAAAACTAAAGGGAGAACACAAATGAAAGCTACAGAATATGTATTGTTTGTACTCCTGATTAACTAGATGGCACACGAAAGTATTAAAGAACAACATAGGTAATACCAGAAGTGGTATAATACTATAATCACCAGCCTATGGGATAGCATTGGTAGATGGATGATAACTATGGAACAACGTTACCTAAAGAACAAGTATCTTAGCTAAACTATGGAACAACGTTAACTCCTGAAAAAGACCCGTAAGAGATCACATGAATATACAGTGAAATGTGATAATCTATTTTCCATGCTTAGATGAATAACAAAGCCATAAATGTTGCACACAAGTAAGATGAGGGTACAACCTATCTGGCCGCCATCCATAGGAGTGAGCATCATGTGCTGACTTGTCGATGGCCCTGCAGTTGTTGTGGCTGTCCATGTCGGGCATGCACATTCGATGTAGGGAACTGTTGAGTGGGGACTATAGCTCCCTTCTGGTGTATGCTTCCCTTGTTGGAGCAGCTACGGTGAGTCGGAAGACGGTGTGGCTGAAGATGCAGATAACACATAATGTTAGGAACGACACATCTCTGAGAATACACTAAGAGATCAACAACAAGGTACGAGAGTGGTCACACGTCTGTTGACTGAAGACTAAATTGGGGTCACACGATTTTATTTTATTTTGGCACTGTCTGATCTACGCCGGATGGCTTGATGGCCGTCTTGTGCCTCCCGGCTGACACTGTTCGGAAACTTCACCGAAGAGCCATCGACCAACGGTAGAGCAGCCTACCTCTGCTGTCCGTGGCCCCGGCCAAAACCCCGCTCCCCGCCCACCGCACTACCGTGGTTGTGCCGCCCCGGGCCAATCCACAAAGACTCCTCGTCATCCAGATCCAGCAGCGGCAGTACCTTCAACCCACGCAACTCTAAGATAGCCATCTAAGCGATGCTTCCGCGGAGAACTTGCCGCCCCGCACCCTTATGTTAGACACCAGCCAACCAGTAGCCTAGGAGCTCCGCCGCCTCGAGGGGTGCTGCTTCCCATTGGGAATCGATTGGCCCAGAATAAAAATTCAAACAACTGACGCCTAAATAAAGTGATTTGAGATGAGGGTGCGAACTATCTGGCGGCATGGTGAAGTAGGCAGGTCCAACTACCGAGTCGGTAAGGCCGACGCGGTTGCGGTGGCGACCGGCGGCACAGAAACAGCGATGTCGCGACGGTCGACGGCTACGGGGAAGCAGCGTCGGGACTTTGGACGGATCCGAAGTTGGAGCCGCTCCGGCGCTGTGAACAACGGCGGGGGTGAATCGGCTCCAGAACGGTTCACGCGGTCGTCGTCGAGGTAGCTCCAGCAGCACGAAGTAAGAGGCACACGGCCCAGTGCAAGACGACAAATGGACAGCGTCTCCGGCATTAGGGTGGAGGGCGGCTGTGAAATTGGTGCGGTGGGGGTGCCATTTAGGAGGGGCTGTGGTTTCGCGGCTCGGGAGAAGGAAGCTTCCGAGGAGAAGGTGATTTGGCTCCCACGAGGTATGAAAGGGGGGGATTGGGAGGGGAGTGGAAGACGCATTTGTCTGAAATGTGAGGGGGAGTTACAGTTCTACCCCTGCCTTTAGGCTTCTCGGCTTGGGTCTGTGAACTGAGGGTCGGGGATAGTGGAGTAACTTTGCTTCTCCCCAAATAGTGGGCGAGAGCGATTTTGGGCGAGGAGGGCGTGTTTTGAAATATAGTGGGCGCGAGCGATTTCGGGCGAGGAGAGCGTGTTTTGAAGTAGTGGGTGCGAGCTATTTCGGGCGAGGAGAGCGTGTTTTGCCGACCATGGTTTATGAATTATTCGGCACATGTCATTTCGGCCGAGGAGAAGGCGCGCTTGGATGAAGTTACGAACCTACCCTCGATATACAACGGGCCAATTGATGCGTGTCCCACATAGGACGGTAATTTCGCGTCTCCCATTTATTTGCTCGGGCGAATTCCACCAAGCAGAGGATGTTTATCGGTTCGTTCAAACTTTGGGAGAAGGAGCATCCACGTCTACCTTACCAAGTCGATTCGAATCAAATTTTGAAATATTAGTTTGCCACTTCTTTTTTAGATGGAGAGATGATGCTTGGGAGTAATGTGTTTTTACATGCTCGTTGCTAGCGATTTACTATATGACAAATAGTTGACCCACTCAAAAACGGGAATCAAACCCAAAATGAAATATCTCGATTCAATGAAATAGCTCGTTCACCAGGTCAAAATAGTGAACTAAATCCAAAATTGAACACCTCAATCGAGTAGCATGTTGTACAGTATTATAGTACTCCATGAACATGTTGAATGCCAAATTAATGAACTTGTTTGATATATGCATATATCCGTTCATGTGTGGATTGCAGACAACATGTTCTCCAATTTAAATATTTGAATGCAAGTTTATATCGAAACATGGTTTATATCAGTCTTTGATGCATAAAACGCGACCCCCCCTCTCCCGGACTCCTGCTCTCTCTCTCTCTCTCGCCGACAATCTTCAATTCTGTCGCATGCATCCGACACACAAACCTTGTTGGTCCCTCTCCCTTTCTCTCCATCTCTCTCTCTCTCTCTTTGTGTGTGTGTGTGTGGGGGGGGGGGTCTTTCTAGTTCGCATGCATATATACTCCATCTATAGGTCTCTCTCGCACACTATGTATGATACTCTAGTCCAAGCTAGATATCTTGGGTGCACTCATCGTACGCACACAAATTCCTTGGCTCGTTGCCCGTAACTCTCTCATGCACCACTCTGTCGTCTCGGAGATCTTCCCCCTCTCTCTCAAACTCTCCATCTACCTGGGTCACACATACACATGCATATCTCACTCGCACTCGATAGGCCCATCTAAAACTCTATCTCTCTCCCTTGTTCTCTCTCCATCTCACATGCACATACACACACACACAATCTTATGCCTAGCTAGCCAATATGATGGGCTCTCACTCAATTGTAGGCACACGCAGTCCCCCCTATATGTATATGACTAGCTAATCTTAGTCTCCATCACAAACATGTGCATGGTCTATCTCGATTTCTCTCGGGGCATCTTTCTATTGCGCACGCACCCCCCTCGATCTCCCACCCATATAGTCCCCTCACAATCTCGAGGGGATCTCTCTATCAAAAACACACCCTCTTTCCCTCCCCATGCGTCCATGTTCTCCATGTGTCCCTCTCGACCTTTGTGCCTTGTTGGCCAGACCTCTATTGGACATGTGCTATAGGGGTGTCTCTCTCCGTTGCAAACAATCACACACTAGCTATCTTTGTGTATCTCCTTGCCTCGCTTTTCTATCTCGGAGATGCATGCGTGATATGTTCGCATAAGAAACGAAAAAACACACTCTCTCTCTAATTTATCATTTGTTGTCACTTTCTCTTTCACACACATACTCTTTTTGCACACTTACTCATTCTCCTTCACACGCAATTGATCTCTCTCGACTTAGGCACTCTCCTCGGTCCATAGCATATAGATTTATTGAAAAGTCAAACATCACAAAGTTTGGCCATGTACATGGAGAAAAACAATTACATCTAGAATAGCAAACATATACCATTAGATTCACCATGAGATGTAGTTTCGTATGATGTATCTTTGGTATCGTAGATATAAATAACATTTGCGTAAACCTGATGAAAGTTTCCAAAGTTTGACTTCTAAAAAATTTAAATGCACTGCATTATCGAGCGGATGGAATATCTCTTTCCCCCTCTCAGCTATCTGACGCACCAGTCAGCCTTATCGGGGCTCCTCAATCTCTCTCAAACTGTATATCTCCCTTGTTCACACATACACAAGTCTCGCTCGCGCTATACATATAGACCCATCCAACACTCTCCGCCCTTGTTCTCTCTCTACGTGACACGCACCCCCCTAAGTACCATAATCCCTCACTCCATCGTAGGCGCAAGCACTCCCCCCTAAGTATGATTATCTCTCACTAGCCATCAGGAACACACGTATTGTCTCCTTCCATCCATACGTCTATCTCGATATCTCTCGGGGTATCTTCTATCGCGCACACACCTTGTCACTCGATCTCCCACCCATGTAGTCCCATCACGATCTCCAGGGGATCTCTCTATGACAAACATACACTCTCTCCTCCCCATGTCTGCATTTTCTCCGTACGTCTCTCTCGACCTCTCTCCCTTGTTTGTGAGACCCCTCTTGGCCACGTGCTAGGGGTCTTGCTCTCTCGGTTGCAAACAACCACACACTATCTCCTCACCTTGCTTCCGTTGTCGAAGATGCATGTGTGATATGTTTGCATAAGACACACACGCTTTTTCTCTACTTTTATCGTGTGTTGTCCATGTCTCTTTCACACACGCACACACACTTTTCTCACTCACTCTTTCTATTTCACTCTCTCTCCCTCTCTCTCTCTAGTTAGGGACTCTCTCACATTCATAAGCATATGGATGTTTTGAAAAGTCAAACCTTAGAAAAGTTTGACCAGGTATATGTGGAGAAAAACATTTACATCTGGAATGATCATTAGATTCATCACAACATGTACTTACTTCATACTATCATTTATCTTTGGTATTGTAGATATAAGTAATTTCTTTATAAACTTGGTCAAAGTTTCAAAAGTTTGACTTTAAAAAAATGTTGGAACTACATTATCGAACGGAGGGAGTAGCTCTCTCTCTCTCTCTCTGCTATCTCTCACGGGCCTCCCTTCTCACTTGAACTCTCTATACCGATGGATTATATGCTCACTGTGTCAGCATATAGATCCGTATATTGTTTAGTTGACTGGTCAACCAGTCCACATGCTGCCTTGTCAACTCGTGTTCTGTATCTTCATGTGTTGGCCCATGTGGCAGTGGGTGAAAATAAGTAAACTAGAGGCCCATCTAACACGCGGTGTAGTAAACAAAGTTGAAACCACTCGGGGTAGCACCCCGCATGCTAGTAAATTGAGGGCGCATTGATGACACACTTCTTCCGCGTGAAGGACGCACTCGCGCACAATTCACCACTGCGCGACGGCATGCACAGAAGGACGCACTCACGCACACCCAGCACACAACACACACCAGCACACGTGTACACCAGCGTCGCCGCCGGTTCATATGGAGGGCGAGGCAGCCAACAAGCGAAGGCGGCTCGAGCCAAAACCGCATCCGGCGAGCCTGGACTTTATCAGCAGCCTCCCCGATGACATGTTGCTCATCATCATCGACCTCCTCCCCACCAAATCTGCCGTGCGGACCGCCCTGCTCTCCCGGCAGTGGTGCCCCCTCTTGCGCCACGTCCCCCTCAACCTCACCATCGACAGCTGCCTCTGCGACGGGGATTGCAAACGCATGGCCACAGTCTCCAAGATCCTTTCATCGCACCCTGGGCCAGCCAGACGCCTTGACATCAGCATGTTTAGCACCAACTGCAAGGTACAACCCAAGTTCGACGAGTGGTTCTTATCCCCCGCCCTAGATCAGCTCGAGGAGCTCAGCTTTGAAGCTGGACGATGTCGCTCTCTGCCGCCGTCCGCGCTCCGCCTCACGCCAACGCTGCGTCGCGCCAGCTTCAGCTCCTGCTATCTTCCCCAGATTAATGTCGCTCCCGCCCTTCTTCTCCCTCAACTCAAGCAGGCTATGGAGCACCTGCTTCATCTCGAAGAAGGCTATGGAGCACCTGCTCCGCAGCTGTACTGCGCTCGAGTACCTTCGTCTTGAGTAGATCCACGGGTTCATTAGCCTCCACATTGCCTCGAGAACCTCCGATGGATTTATGTGTCTTGTTGGCCCCACAACAAGACATCAATTGGGAAGAGATCACTCCAGCTGTTCCACGTTATGGTCATTGAGAATGCGCCTTTCCTTGAGAGATTGCTTGTATCGGATCTAGAAGGTCCAACAAAAATCAGCGTCATTAACGTGCCGAAATTGACAACGTTGGTGTACTCGTCTGCCAAATTCTCCGAACTCTTTATTGGATCTATAATCGTTCAGGTACATCACTCATCTTATTCTCTGTCTTCTTGAAATTCACATTTTTAAATTTCTTCTTGATGTATTTACGACCGTCTTCCAGAAAATGATTCCCACAAGGTTGACCCAGTCTATGTGCACAGTGAAGATCTTGGCAATAAAATCTATCGGCCCCAATCTGGATCAAGTTGTTGCATTCCTTACATGCTTTCCCTGCACGGAGAAGCTACTCATCAAGGTGAAACTTCTTTCCTATTAGTAAACGGTAATCACAATGTAGCTCAATTTTTTTCGTAATTTTCCCAAATTACGATGACAAGTGCAGTGTTCAAAACTGCATCTATGCACTGCACCGAAAGAAATGTTTTTAGTATTTTCTTCTCACGTGATCACCTACATCATTTTTTTGTTATACTACTATAGTAGCCTAGGCTAGTCATAGTGGAAAGTAACTTAGACTACTCCAGTAACTCTATGGTTACCCTAAGAGCAAGTACTACCTCTGTCCTGGTTACTCTTCCTATTTTGTAGTATCAAAATTTGACCATAAATTTTACTGACAAAATGTTAATGCATGTCACTAAGAACTATATCCTTGGATTCGTATTTGAACATAATTTCAAATGGTGTAATATTTGGTGACATGCATTGGCATTTTCTTAGGTAAATCTATGCTCAAAATTTTATACTAAGTACGAGGTAGTACAAAAGTGGGCTATAACGGCCCTCCACTATGTAGGCCAAAACACGTGCCAAATTCACTTGTGATGCATTTGGCATTGATGCCCCTCCATTGCTCACCTGGTGCCCCAATCTGGATCACCTACTTTGCTCCGGTGCCAAATTAACTCATGCAATGAAAAAACACTTGTGTGGGAGAGAGAGAGGACTGAGGAAATAAAAAAACACTTTTTTGGGAGAGTGAGAGGCTGGTGTAGTTGGTTTGATTGATTTGTTTATACATGTGGGTCTGTGTGCACAGCGGTGCCAACTCTTTCGCATCACGAGAGCGGTGCCAAAATCTTTTGATTTGACATCGATGCGTATTATGTGGCATACTTTTGCGAAATATGGCATTGGCCACATAGTGGAAGGCAACAAATGCCCAAGCTCTTCACGTGCTCCTAGGTAAATGAGAGGAAATAGAGAGAGAGAGAGAACGAGAGAGAGAGAGAGAGAGAGAGAATATCAATAGCCAGCCAACCCTATCATATGAGCTAATGATATTGGTACCTATTGATGACATGGCAATCTTATACAGGCAACTGCTCTAATATGTTCTCTTCTTTTGCAGATAAAAAAAGACCCGAAAGTGAAAAATGTGCTGCACTATATCAATCTCATCGAATGCCTTGATCTCCATCTTACAGAAATTGATTTGATCGACTATCGAGGCAACACATCTGAGATTAAATTGGCCAGGTTCTTTGTTCTGGAGGCAAGTGTGCTCAAGGTAATGAGGTTTGGCGTTCTCTGGTGCAACAATGAATGGCGTGCTGATCACCGCAAGTGTCTAAGCCTAAATGACAAAGTCTCCGCAGAAGCTGAATTTGTTTTTGAAACATCAAGTGGCCAGAGACTCGAAAACTTATTTGCCCATTAGTGACTTGTCAGGGCGGTGGATTTTAGTTTGTACGATAATGTTGCATCCACCTAAAGTAATGAAAGTTCTTACATAAACTTCCTAGTAAACCGCAAGCGTCTAAGCCTAAATGACAAAGTCTCCGCAGAAGCTGAGTTTGTTTTTGAAACATCAAGTGGCCAGAGACTCGAAAACTTATTTGCCCATTAGTGACTTGTCACGGCGGTGGATTGTAGTTTGTACGATAATGTTGCATCCACCTAAAGTAATGAAAGTTCTTACGTAAACTTCCTAGTAATTCCCTCTTCGTAGGTGCACCATTACTCCTAACATTTGTAATATCAGTTTGATACTTGTAATATTGCCGTGTCCTATTCCCGCATTTTCAAAATCATGCGAATCAAACCGGTCCTGAGTGGGTGATGATGTTGTGCCTCCCATCTTTCACCAATAGCCGTCGGATCTAGATCTGACGCATACAAACCAAACTTCTCCATTTTTGCAAAAAGATGCCCACACTTGTTCCCTATCTACAAACAACTCCTTGTCTCTCACAATCAGCCTTATTTCCTCCCCACCACATCTAGAAGGCCATGGAAAAATCTGGCGCGATGGCCGCTGCCGACGTCGTCCACCCCTAATCTTGGTGCTCCGTGCAATGCATGGGCATCTACGCACGGGAAATTATGTCGAACACGGCTAGTTGTAAGCAGGCTAGCTCTACAGCCATGATGATAGTGACTGCAGACGGTGAGGCTGACTATGGTATGCCGAACACGGCGCCTATACTCAGGTGTCATCTCCGGCACAGGGTCTTGTCACTTCACTGTGAGGAGCAGCACGTAATAATTTGACCAATGGATAGTACAATGCTACTACATTGGTAGTACTACTACTAGTACTACTAGCACCACCGAATGAATTTAGGAGTACTACCACGTCCATCTGGATTTTGGTATTTGACTAGCAATATCTAGTAATGCTTGTCACTAAAAATGTACTACTCCCTCTGTAAATAAATACATGGTGTATTGTTTTATTCCTATCGGCGAGAGAACTTAATGTATTTTCGGTAAATAATATGATTACATGCAATGAACTAAACACTGCATGTCATGTTTGGTAGTCTCAATTCATTGAAAGCATGCATGGCCCACATCTGTCATTCGTTGATATGTCATGAAATAAGAAACGAGGAGGGAGTTAATGTACCATGCCTAAGTGTTTTGGGATTATTTGGTTTTTTTAAGGTGACTTACACAACATTTTTGTTTACATGCATTAACATTTTATTAGTTAAATCAAAGGTCAAAACTTGGCGCAAAATGCAAAGGGGACCAATAAACCAGTAAACATCAAAATTCTCTCGTTTGGCCCCAACTAAAGGTCCGGTGAGATGACTATACTTCACAGGCACGGAGGGGACGCAGCTTCATTGACTTACTGCAACTGCCTTTGGGTGAATGACACATGGGCCCAACAGGTGACTGGCCCATCTGTCATACAACCAAAGGCAGGTGCAGTAGAGGGCTGAGGAGTACATGGCCAACACGTACATGAATTCAACGCAGTCTACACTTCTCATATAAAGGCTCCCCGCTAGTCCAATCTAGTACGAAATCCTACGCACCTACGCACGCTAACCAAGGGCAAGAGTGATCACTCGAATCGCAAGATCAGTTGACTAGAAGCTAAGCTAGACCCATGGAGGCGATGAGCGCGAGCATCAGCCGGCTGTGCCAGATGGTCCACGACGCCGGCCTGCGGCCCGGCACCGAGGAACGTCTCTAGGTAGTGCTTGAGGCCGCCAGGGCGAGGGGCCGCTTGGACGACAACTTCGTCTCCTTGTTCGACGAGGTCCTCGTCGGTTTCCTCGGCAAGTTCATCGTCGTCAAGAAGCTCGCCACCCTCAACGGCCACTATGGTGACAACCTCTTCGACGCACTGGTGGCCCTGCGAGTGCCCGCTGTCGCGCCGGAGAATGTCCACCTTGAGGTCGCGCTCGCCATGCAGCGCCTGGCGCAGCAAGACACCAGCGACATAATCAACCACTTCTACGCGCAAATCGTCCACAAGGACTACTACATGCAAGAGGATGACAATAGGATGCTGGCCTTCTTGGACCGCATGGCAACTTTGGACGGCATTGTTCAGAAGCACGTTGAGCTCGCCGCCAATGCCGCTGCTCCTCACACGTCGGTTGGTGACCCGATGCACTAGGGCGTGAGGATGTCGTTGATGGATCCGTATGTATTTTTATCTTTTCATCAAATCCATGTAGTAGTATATGGTACTACTAGTAATTATCTTACCTTTCGCATCAACTTCATAATTTTCGTACGTACTCCATGATAATGTCATGTACCTGGGGTAGGGTCATGGATCTATCCAAGGTACCCTCCCCCAGGGCATCTTTAGAAGAAGCCGTCTTCCAGTCGACCTAGAGGGACTCCACTCGACGGACTAGAAGACACTCGATGAACATGAAGACACTCGACCATGAAGACTCACTCGACCACCAGGAGTTGAAGATCTATTCTGTATCCAAACGGTCTGTAATTAAGTAGTCTTTATGGTCATGATGACATTTTATGTAAGGCGTTACCAGTAACGCCTGGCCTTAATGTACTTTAAACCCTCCGCTACGTGGGCTGGCTGGGGTCTTGGTATCTTCTATATAAGCCACCCCCCTCCACTGGCAGAAGGGTTCGCACCCCTGTAACTCTCACACATATAATCCAGTCAACCGCCTCCGGGCACCGAGACGTAGGGCTGTTACTTCCTCCGAGAAGGGCCTGAACTCGTAAAACTCTTGTGTGCATAACTACTCCATAGCTAGGATCTTGCCTCTCCTTAGTACCCCCCTACACTACTGTCAGACTTAGAACCACGACAGTTGGCGCCCACCGTGGGGCCGGTGTCTTAGTGACTTATTGGAGAAGTTGCAATTTTTCCGATCCCCATCATCATGGTTTCAGGTGGAGTTTTGGTTGAGGGCCGCGAGATCCGTCTCGGCGCGCTCACGTTCGTCACCGACAACTCTGCCTGGCTGCAGGAGGCTCCGCTCGACATTGACGTGCTCCCAGTCCGCGGAGCTATGCACTTTCGAGCGTGCGTCCGCGGTGTCCTTCTGCGACAACCATCGACCCAATATCGACCGGTTTTTGTGTCATCCTCCCTCCCAGCTTCCCGCCGGCGTAAGCGCTCCGGTCGGTCGAGGCTTCAGCGGTGGGTGAGGCACGCGGTGGCTCGCCAGTCGACCACCGCCCAAGTCGCGGCAATCGAGCCCGACGAATCTCTCTACGGCCTGTTCGACTGGCTCCGCTGAGACCGCATCCGAGTGCGATAGTAGTGATCCAGCGGCAGAGGTCCTGATGGTCAACGGACCGCATGTTCCCCCCGGCTTTCCCGGTGCCGAGGGAGGCAACGGCGGAGGCGATCCGTCGCACGTCCATGAGGAATACCTCCCCAAGCCCCTCAATTCGCAGCAGAGGGAAGAGCTTCGCTGCCGAAACGTGGATGCGCTTCACACTCCGATCGTTGGAGAAACCCCTGAGGCTCGCGCCTTGGAGGACGCGCGCCTGGCCAACCTGGCCGAACGCACTCGACTGGAGAACCTTCAGCGGGCACTCGACGAGCGCGCGCGGCAACGGATTCCAGACTCCAGTCGATGCCAGCTCTTTCCACCTCCGACTCAGGTATATCGGACTCCGATTCAGAATCTAGCAGCTGCAGCCCGTATAGCAGAATCAATTCAGCCTTCCCAGTCAGATGCTGGCAGAGGCTTGATGCAGATCAAAGATTTGCTCCACGCAGCAGGAGATCAGAATTCAGCTGTATCGCAGTCGCGGAACAGGATTCACAGCAGATCCGTGGCAGCGAATACGGTCCAGTCGGCTCATAGCCCCAGATCGCCCCCGAGGCGTGAAGGGCGTGGTGACCGTCATGATCAGTACAGGAACCATGAGCAGTATGATCACCGATTCGATCGCAACGATTGATGTCGAGTGCCTACTCCTCCCCCAAGGGGTGGATCTTATGTGCCTCGACAGCAGGATTGATAGACGCCAGCACAGTGGCGGGCGAAGAATCCTAGTCGACCCCAGAGAACCAGGCTTTGATGTGAGATCCATCATCGTTCAAGGTCTAGTCGACCGGAACAGAGCTCACAGAGAGGGCAACGACAGAGATGTACCCACCAGCAGCCGAGTGCATGTCTCCGGACCAGAGTGTTTCAGCAGAGCCATCCGAGCCGCAGTGATTCCTCCCAACTTCAGGTTGGCGACTGGAGTCAGTAAGTTCAACGGTGAGTCTAAGCCTGATACTTGGCTTGAGGACTACCGAGTGGCTGTCCAGATCAGCGGCGGGAATGACGAGGTGGCCATGAAGCATCTGCCTCTTATGTTGGAAGGGTCAGCGAGAGCATCACTGAATCAGTTGACACCTAGCAGCATTTACACATGGAAGGACCTCTCCCGAGTGTTTGTCAGAACGTTCGAAGGAACGTGGAAGCGACCAGCAGGACTGACAGAGTTGCAATCCTGTGTGCAGAAGTCGAATGAGACTCTGAGAGATTACATCCAGAGATGGATCACGTTGCATCACACAGTGGAGAATGTATCTGATCACCAGGCAGTCTGCGCCTTCAAGGAAGGCGTAAAGTACAGAGAGCTAAGCCTGAAATTCGGTCGAACCGGAGACATGTCTCTGAGTCGAATGATGGAAATAGCCACCAAATATGCCAATTGTGAGGAAGAGGATCGGCTCCGGAGTGGCAAGCATAAGTCAGTCGCCCAAGAAACCAGAGGAGGGAACTCCAGTCGGAAGCAAAAGCGGAAAGCCGAGCCAGCTGCTCCTGGAGAAGCCCTGGCCATGACTCAAGGAAAGTTCAAAGGAAAGCCCAAGGGGCCTTGGAATCCCAAAAAATTAAAGGATAAAGAAGGAAATGACGTGATGGATTTGCCGTGTCACATCCACACGAAAAAAGATGAAGAGGGTAATTTCATTTACCCGAAGCATACCACTCGACAGTGTCGACTTCTGATACAGCAGTTCCAGGGGAAACAACCCAAGGACAAGGAAAAGGAGTCAGACAAAGCTGAGCACAAGGGAGATAGTGACGAGGAATACCCTCAGGTCAATTCTACTTTGGTGATTTTTCCTGACGTTGAAAGCAAAAGTCGACTGAAAGTTATAAACCGAGAAGTGAATATGGTTACTCCAGCAACACCCAATTATCTGAAGTGGTCTCAGACAACCATCACATTCGACCAGTCTGATCACCCGACGCACATAGCCACCCCTGGGAGGCAAGCTCTGGTGGTCGACCCAGTCGTTGAAGGCACTCGACTGACTAAAGTATTCATGGATGGTGGCAGTAGTTTGAATATACTGTACGCTGAGACGCTGAAAGGGATGGGCATTCCGATGTCCAGACTTAGTACAAGCAACATGAGTTTCTATGGAGTCATTCCTGGCAAGAAGGCCGCGTCACTCGGCCAGATTGCTCTTGATGTGGTTTTTGGTGATTCCAAGAACTTCCGCAAAGAGAAGCTGACATTTGAGGTTGTAGATTTCCAGAGTGCCTACCATGCTATTTTGGGCAGGCCAGCTTATGCACGCTTCATGGCTCGACCATGTTACGTGTACCTCAAATTAAAGATGCCTGGCCCTAAGGGCGTGATCACTATTACTGGTAATCGCAAGAAGGCAGAAGAGTGCTTCCAGAAAGGCTCAAAGATCGCCGATGCTCAGATGGTGGCAGAAGAGTGGCAGGAACACCAGAGGAACGCAGACCCGAGTAATTTGTTGCGAGCCAAAAAGCCTGTCACGGAGTCAGCGTTCAAGTCATCCGGTGAGAGAAAACCAGTTCACATCCACCCGACCGACCCCAACGCTGCTCCGACTCATATCTCCACAACACTCGACCCAAAATAGGAAGAAGCGCTCATCCGGTTCCTCCGTGAGAACTGGGACATCTTTGCATGGAAACCTTCTGACATGCCGGGTGTACCCAGGGGGCTGGCTGAGCATCGTCTGCGAGTCGATTCAAAGGCAAAACCTGTCAAGGAACATCTGTGACAGTCCGCCGTCCAAAAAAGGAAGGCTATTGGCGAAGAGGTGGCTCGGCTCTTAGCAGCAGAGTTTATCCGAGAGATTTACCACTCCGAGTGGCTCGCCAATGTTGTCATGGTCCCCAAAAAGGACAACTCACTTCGCATGTGCATTGATTTTAAACATATCAACCGGGCCTGCCCGAAAGATCATTTTCCTCTTCCCCGCATCGACCAAATAGTCGACTCGACTGCGGGATGTGAGCGACTGTCTTTCTTAGACGCTTATTCCGGGTACCATCAGATCCGTCTGTTTGGACCCGATGAGATCAAAACAGCTTTCATCACCCCATTTGGGTGCTTATGTTATGTCACCATGCCATTCGGCCTCAAGAATGCCGGAGCCACGTTCATGAGGATGATTTAGAAGTGTTTGCTCACTCAAATCAGTCGGAATGTGGAAGCGTACATGGATGACATTGTGGTCAAGTCACGGAAAGGTTCCGACCTGCTGACTGACCTCGCTGAAACATTTGCCAACCTCAGGAGGTATGATATCAAGCTTAACCCATCCAAGTGCACATTCGGAGTTCCTGGTGGAAAGTTACTCGGTTTTCTCGTTTCCGAACGAGGAATCGATGCAAACCCAGAGAAAGTGGGCACTATACTATGAATGAAATGACCTGTGCGTGTGCATGATGTTCAGAAGCTTACTGGTTGCTTGGCCGCTTTAAGTCGATTCATCTCTCGTCTCCGTAAGAAGGCACTGCCTCTTTACCGACTGATGAAGAAGTCTGACAAGTTCGAGTGGACTCCTGAAGCTGACGCAGTGTTTAAAAGAGTTAAAAACCCTGCTTTCCACCCAGCCGGTGCTTGCTGCCCCGATCAGCAAAGAGCCTTTGCTGCTTTACATTGCAGCCACAGGACAAGTCGTCAGTACTGTACTTACGGTCGAGCGGGAAGAAGAAGGGAAAGCCTTCAAAGTTCAGTGCCCAGTATATTACATTTCTGAAGTCATAACCCCATCAAAGCAAAGATACCCTCATTATCATAAGCTTGTATATGGGATCTATATGACCACGAAGAAAGTTGCTCAGTACTTCTCTGACCATACCATCACAGTTGTCAGCGACGCCCCCTTATCAGAGATTCTGCACAACAGAGATGCAACTGGCTGAGTGGCAAAATGGGCGATTGAACTTCTTCCCCTGGATATCAGATTTGAGGCAAAGAAAGCTATCAAGTCCCAAACAATAGCAGATTTCCTCGCCGAGTGGACTGAACAGCAGTTACCGACTCAAGTTCACTCGGAACACTGGACTATGTTCTTCGATGGCTCTAAAATGCTAAATGGTTCTGGTGTCGGGGTAGTGTTGGTTTCCCCCCGAGGAGATAAGCTCAGATATGTACTCCAGATTCACTTTGATTCCTCCAACAATGAAGCAGAATACGAAGCACTCTTGTATGGGTTGCGTATGGCCATTTCACTCGGCGTCCGTCGCCTCATGGTCTACGGTGACTCGGATTTAGTGGTCAACCAAGTGATGAAGGAGTGGGACGTCAGAAGCCCAGCCATGACTGGTTACTGCAATGCAGTCAGAAAGCTGGAAAAGAAATTTGAGGAATTAGAGCTCCATCACATCCCCCGACTGAAAAATCAAGCAGCCGATGACTTGGCGAAGATAGGTTCCAAAAGAGAAGCCATCCCGAGTGGCGTGTTTTTGGAGCATGTTCACACGCCGTCAGTACAAGAAGATCCTTTCACTGAGGAAGCCCCGCAGCCAAAAAGCGCCACAGATCCGACTGAAGTCGAGGTCCCAGCTGTGGTCGACTTAATCATGGAAGTTCTGGTTATTACTCCTGACTGGACAGTGCCCTATATCGCGTATATTCTAAGGAAAGAGCTCCCAGAGAATGAAGAAGAGGCTCGAGAGGTCGTCCGTTGATGCAAGGCCTTTACCGTCATGAGGGGACAGTTGTACAGAGAAAGCGCGACTGGAGTCAGCCAGAAATGCATAACACCGGAAGAGGGTCGAATGATTCTCGATGATATCCACGCGGGGACGTGTGGCCATCTTGCGTCTTCTCGGACCATTGTGGCTAAAGCATACCGAGCGGGTTTTTACTAGCCCAGAGCAAATGAAATGGCGAAAGAGATTGTCGACAAGTGTGAAGGATGTCAGTTCTACTCCAACATGTCACATAAACCCTCCTTAGCCGTGAAGACCATCCCGATCGTCTGGCCTTTCGCTGTTTGGGGTTTAGATATGGTCGGACCCTTGAGAACTGGCAGGAGCGGCTTCACCCATGTACTGGTGGCAGTCGACAAGTTCACGAAGTGGATCGAGGCCAAGTCAATTAAAAATCTTGATGCTGGCACTGCCATCAGCTTCATCAGAGAATTAATATTCAGATATGGAGTTCCGCATAGCATCATCACTGATAATGGGTCAAACTTCGACTTCGGTCAATTCAAAGCTTTCTGCGCCTCCCAAGGCACACGAGTCGACTACGCTTCAGTCGCCCACCCCCAGTCGAATGGACAAGCAGAAAGAGCAAACGACCTAATTCTCAAAGGACTGAAAACCCCGGTTGATGCACGACCTCAAGCACGCAGTAGGCGCGTGGGTCGATGAACTCCCATCAGTTCTTTGGGGTTTGAGGACTATCCCAAATCGGTCGACTGGGAGGACTCCATTCTTCCTAGTCTACGGGGCTGAGGCGGTCCTGCCAAGTGACCTGCTTCACAATGCGCCGTGAGTCGAGCTCTACTCTGAAGCTGAAGCAGAACAAGCCCGGCAGGATGCAGTCGACCTCCTAGAAGAAGAAAGAGAGATGGCCATGATCCGATCGACCATCTATCAGCAAGACTTGCATCGATTCTACGCTAGAAATGTGAAGAGCCGAGCCTTCCAAGAAGGAGACTTGGTCCTCCGAGTGGACCAACAGAAGCCACACAAACTCACCCCTACTTGGGAAGGCCCCTTCATTGTTACCAAAGTTCTCCACAACGGAGCATACTGTCTGTACAACGTCGATCGCCAGATCGACGAGCGACGAGCTTGGAATGCGGATCTGCTCTGCCCCTTTTATACTTAAGAATTCACTCAGATGAGATGTAATAAAAGTACTTCTGTAATTTATTTATCAAAGACAAGAGTTTTATAATTTTCCCAGTGATTGTTGTTACCTTCGTCCACATAAAATAGTCCCCCAGCGGGTGGCTTAGCTGCGAATCCGTTTCGCCTAAGTTTGTAAAAGAAAATCCTACCGAGTGGTAAGCCAGCCTTCCACTCGGAGGCTTAGCTGCGAATCCGTTTCGCCTAAGTTTAAACAAAATCCTACCGAGTGGAGAGCAAACCTCCCACTCGGAGGCTTAGCTGCAGCCCAGTGCTCGCCTAAGTTTCTTGAAATCCTACCGAGTGGTAAGCCAGCCTTCCACTCGGAGGCTTAGCTGCAGCCCAGTGCTCGCCTAAGTTTCTTAAAATCCTATTGAGTGGAGAGCAAACCTCCCACTCGGGGGCTTAGCTGCAGCCCAGTGCTCGCCTAAGTTTCTTAAAGTCCTACCGAGTGGAGAGCAAACCTCCCACTCGGGGGCATA
>NC_041387.1:52515975-52615137 GCF_002162155.2 Triticum dicoccoides
AGAGCAAACCTCCCACTCGGGGGCTTACCTGCAGCCCAGTGCTCGCCTAAGTTTCTTAAAATCCTACCGAGTGGTGAGCAAACCTCCCACTCGGGGGCTTAGCTGCAGCCCAGTGCTCGCCTAAGTTTCTTAAAATCCTATCGAGTGGTGAGCAAACCTCCCACTCAGGGGCTTAGCTGCAGCCCAGTGCTCGCCTAAGTTTCTTGAAATCCTACCGAGTGGAGAGCAAACCTCCCACTCGGGGGCTTAGCTGCGGCCCAGTGCCCGCCTAAGTTTCTTAAAATCCTACCGAGTGGTGAGCAAGCCTCCCACTCGGAGGCTTAGCTGCAGCCCAGTGCTCGCCTAAGTGTGACGAGTACAAGTCGATTGAGCTTTGTACTGACCTGCAAAAGAGCATCACAAACACTAGTATATATTCCAAGCAAAAGATGATGATCGTTCGAAGGCAGAAGCAAGCATATCCGACGGCAAACCTAAATTCAGATAACGTCTTACGGATCTAGAAGTGCTCAGGCACCAAGCCTGTTAAAGTTTGTCGGTTACAAAAACTACTCGGCATTCGGAGGCAAATTTAAAGCATCAAGCATAGAAGTTTTTTACCCCTCCTGAAGAGGGCTGGAAGGCGCAACGAACTCGTCCAGGTCGATTCCATCTGTGATCCAAGTGGTAGAAGCGATGAAGGTCTCCATGAAGGATCGGAAGTCATGCTTCTTGGTATTGGCCACCTTGAGAGCTGCCAGCTTGTCTTCTCGCGCATCCTTGCAGTGGACACGGACAAGAGATAGAGCAACGTCGGCACTGCACCTGGCAGAAGACTTCTTCCATTCTTGCACTCGACTTGAAACTTTGTTCAGTCGAGTCATCAGGGACTCAAGGTCATTCTGAAGTGCTTCTCCTGGCCAGAGCGACGTGTCGATGCGTGACGTCGCAACCTTTAGCCTTGCAAGATAGTCAACAATGGCAGCAATGCGAGACTCGAGTCGGAGCATGCTCATGGCAGTTTCATCCTTCACAGGAGAGTTGATGGGATCCAGGCTCGTCTCCAGTCGACCAGTCTCCTCCTCAAAGTTCTGGCAGAACTCTGTAGACACAACCCCAAAGTTAAGGCAGGAGTTTGGTGGCGAGGGCAAAATTAAAAAGCCTGTCAGATACAAAAGGTTACCTTCAAGCATGAGGAATAGCTTCTTGGCGAGTCCTCTCAGATAAGCCTCCAGATCATTCTTCTTTCCCACCAGTTCGCTAGCTTTGTCACTCAGGACCATCTTGTCATTCTTCAGTCGAGTGACCTCCTGGTTGGCCACATTGAGAGCAGCTTTCAGATTAGTGTTTTCCTCTTCAAGTTTGCTGATCGAAGCCTTCTGCGAGCATGGTCTTCTCGGAAGCTGCTTTCTGCGCCTTAGCGAGGTTAACATCCTTCTTCTTCAGAGAATCCCTCAGTTTATCTGTAAAATCATAGTAAGATCAGACTCGGGGATGGACAAGAAGCAAAGGTAGTCGTCAAGATTCTCACCAAACATACCTTTTGCCTCCTCCTTCGCCTTCGTGAAGTTCTCGTGGACGAGCTTCAGATCAAGTTCGAGTTGGATATGCTTGTTCTCCAATTCAGTATAACGAGCTGAAAGCTCGCAAGATTTCTGCAAAAAACCAATCGACAGACGTCAAAGATAGGTCACTTCCGAGTGACTAAGAGAAAAATTGTAGTATTTCTAAGACTACAGCTGAATCTAAACATTCAACTGTAGTCTCGGGGACTACACCCAGTGGGTGCACTCAGCGTGCCCCCACTAGTTCTATCAGCTAGACTCAGAGTCGATCAGTCGGCCAAAAAAAAGAGTGTGTGTGTTCTTTAGACTATAGTCGACTGCCAGCAGTCGACCATAGCCTTGGGGACTACACCCAGTGGGTGCACTTAGCGTGCCCCCACCGGTTTTTGATTCCATTCGACCAGATCGAGTGAAGACAGTAAAAAAAATTCAAGACATAAAGACTATGGCCCACTGCCAGCAGTCGACCATAGCCTTGGGGACTACACCCAGTGGGTGCACTCAGCGTGCCCCCATCAATCCAGAATCTCAATCGACACACCCAGTGGAACACCCAGTGGGCGTACGACAGATACTAAAATTTTCAGAAAGAAAAGTTTTCAGATACCATATCCTAACAGAACAGGCAGTGACCGACCAACCCGAACATTGCTCTGAAGGGCTGAACTGGCGTCATAAGCTGCTTGACTGGCGTCTCGGATCGCCTTCACTTGCTCCATCATAACCCCCGCCTGGCGTATGGCTTCTTTTGCATCACTTGCTTGGTCTTCAGGGACGTGGTGGGTAGAGAAAAGTGAAGGCTGACCGGCACTCGACGACGAAGGGCGAACACTCGTCAGCGGCACCGCAAAGGATACGGTAGGCCGAGTGACACTGTCACCCTCCGCAACCAACGTCTCAGGTGCCGATACGACCTGAGCTGCCTTGCCAGCAGACGCTCTCCTATTCCTCCTCTGCCTCAGTGGTTCCTCGTCTTCATCATCATCAGGAAGATCAATGATGATATTAGATGGAGCTGCAGAAAAGAGTCAAAGTTAAAAACAAAGATCCCACCGAATGAAAATGAAACTTCAAAGGTCATACCAGGGTTGGAAGTGATGGCATCCTCCATTTCTTGATCTTCAGGTCTGGCCGAGGTATCAGAAGTAGCAGCATTGCAGTTTCAGAAATTAGTCGGTCAGCTAACAAGTCGACCAAGAATAAATCCATGAGAAACAAGAGGACACAAGTTATGTCATTACCCAGAAATAGTGGGAATCACCATCTTCATCTTTGGTAAAGCCTTCGTCGGCTTTGACGGCACCACTCGCGGCGCTTTCTCAGTCGGTGCCGGAGAGGTCGTCCGAGGACGCTTGGTCGATTGTGCAACAGGCGCGGCCCCCTTGCCGCGCTCGACTTCAGGGTCATGGGCAAGCTTGGACCTTCTTTCAGAACGAGAAGGCACTACTTCCTCCTCCTCTTCCTCCTCCTCCTCCTCCTCATCGGAGCCAGCATCTTCATCACCCTCGTCACCATCCGATTCCCACTCCTCTTGACTTTCACCTCCACTTCCCTCCTCCTCCTCGGTCTGTGCTTGCGCCCCGTTGGGCATCGAATATAACTCAGTGGTAGCCTGAAAGACAACAAACAAGACAAAAGTCGATCGACTAAGCCGCCGCAAAGCAGAATGGACGAAACTTGATTACAGCCGGAGATAAGTGGTCATACCTTGTCTGGTTCATAAGATTGGTCGAGTGGCGGGATCCTCCTGGCCGCACGAGGGTTGTCCTTGTTTCCTGTGATGGCCGTCATCCACCTCTCTAGTGTGACGTCGTCAACCTCCTATGGGTGGACCCGAGTGGTGTCTTCGGTACCAGAGTACAACCACATAGGTTGGCGTCGGTATTGGAGTGGCTGGATGCGCCGTCGAAGGAAAACCTCCAGAAGATCCATGCCAGTCACACCGTCGCAAATGAGTTGGACTACACGCTCCATCAACATTTTAACCTGAGCCTTCTCCTCCGGAATTACTTTCAGAGAAGACGGCTTGTTCACTCGACTCATGGTGAAGGGAGGGAGCCCAGTCGACTGCCCTGGCGTCGACCGATCTTGGCAATAGAACCAGGTCGACTGCCACCCTCTAACTGACTCGGGAAGGGTCATAGCTGGAAAGGCACTCTTACTCCTCATCTGGACCCCAAGACCCCCGCACATCTAGATTACTTGGGTTCTCTCCTCATTCGGATTAGCCTTTTTGACCGTCTAAGAGCGACAAGTGAATATGTGTTTGAAAAGGCCCCAGTGCGGCCGAAAACCCAAGAAGTTTTCGCACAAAGACACGAAAGCGGCGAGATAGGCAATGGAATTAGGTGTGAAGTGGTGGAGCTGAGCCCCGAAGAAGTTCAGGAACCCCCAAAAGAAAAGATGCGGCGGCAGAGAAAACCCACGATCGACATGAGTCGCTAAGAGGAGACACTCACCCTCCTGGGGCTGCGGCTGCCACTCCGTCCCCGGAAGCCTTGCTGCTCCGTGCTCGATCAACCCTTCGTTGGCCAGGTCGTCGAGATCCTTCTGGGTGATGGTCACGCGGATCCAATCCCTCTGGATCCAACCTTGCGGTAGGCGGGACCGCGACGAGGATCCGCCCCGACTGGTCGCTCTCCCCTTCGCCTTCGCCATCGCCTTCTTCGCCCGCTCCAAAGCCACCGTCTTCTCTTTCACCATTGTCACCGACGAGGCCGGAACGGAGCAGCGATGCTGAACAGATGGCAAGCGCAGCGGATGAATCTGAAGACGGGGGAAGGGAAATTGAGGGCGCACTGTTCAAAAACCTCTGGCCAGTTCCTTATATAGAGTCGCTTCCGAGTGGCTGACTGGTATGCCCAGGCCATCCTGTCAAATCCCGGAACAGTCGGGCGAGCGATACATGGCGAAAAAGGCGGCATGGGAATTGAGGTACTCTGCCTTATCCCATCTGAGTACCGCGGCCTTCTCCCCTTCGCGCGCTTCCCGAAATCTGGATCCCGCTGAATCCGCTAACCACAGGCAAACTTGTCAGACGGAAGATCTCCTGCGATCCATAACTCGGAATCTCCAAGTTTATAAAGTTCACTCGACAGATATAAAGAATGGATCAAGGCGACTGAAAGAAAAGTTGACACCATATAAAAGCCATTGGTCCAGAGTAAGACACATTCACAACACCAGAAAATAGGTCGGAAAGATTATCAACTCCTTCCTCACTCAAACCTCGATCCAAGGTACCCTCCCCCAGGGCATCTTTAGAAGAAGCCGTCTTCCAGTCGACCTAGAGGGACTCCACTCGACGGACTAGAAGACACTCGACGAATATGAAGACACTCGACCATGAAGACTCACTCGACCACCAGGAGTTCAAGATCTATTCTGTATCCAAACGGTCTGTAATTAAGTAGTCTTTATGGTCATGATGACATTTTATGTAAGGCATTACCAGTAACGCCTGGCCTTAATGTACTTTAAACCCTCCACTATGTGGGCTGGCTAGGGTCTTGGCATCTTCTATATAAGCCACCCCCTCCACTGGCAGAAGGGTTCGCACCCCTGTAACTCTCACACATATAATCCAGTCGACCGTCTCCGGGCACCGAGACGTAGGGCTGTTACTTCCTCCGAGAAGGGTCTGAACTCGTAAAACTCTTGTGTGCACAACTACTCCATAGCCAGGATCTTGCCTCTCCTTAGTACCCCCTACACTACTGTCAGACTTAGAACCACGAGACTCCGTGCATGAACCGCGCCAGAACCAAACTTCTCATTACTCTAGGTAAAATCGTTATTTCTATTTATCGATCGCGCCATGGAGCAGAACCAAATTTTACAAGTTACAAGTTCAAAAGGAAAAGCCTGCCGTGTTCGCATCGCACCCCCCACACGGTTGGTCCGGTACGCTGCTCAAGGGGGAATGCGTGCGGTGTTGCATTTTCACTTACAAGTGGGACCGCAGTTGAGCAAACTGACTATCGGCAAACCCCCACCCCGCCCATCATGTGATGGATGAGAAAACAGGAGGGAGAAGATTTGGCTATAGCACGGACTCCAAGAAAATTGGTGTCAGATGGGACTCGTGTGGGTGGCGTGTGTCGTACTGCTAGACGCGAATGCTAGTTATGGCCCATGCCACCCCACTATATCGATCCTATATCGAGATGTTGGTTATGTAGAACAAATTTCCTGGAGTCCGTGCTCAGCCCTCCTCTATCTATCTTCTCAGCCAGCCAACAGACATGTGGAGCCCATCATCTGTTTGCTCATATGCGGTCCCACATGTCTGTGAAAATGCAAGAGGACCCACTGAACCTGCACATCTTTCACCTTGATGTTCTGGTGATGAAAAACAAATCCAATAAAGATCTTTGGTGGCCGCTTTTGGAGTTACTCAAGAGTAGTAAGATTCTATTTACAGTTTAACCCTGACTTGCCATCAATGTGGAGCGGCGGGCTCAGCTAGCGCCGGGCGGGAAGCGCGCGCGGGAGGGTTTTTTGTTGGGCCAAGAAGGTGAGAAGCCAACTTTGGATTGGTCCAGACGGGGAAATATTATGTGCTCCCATCCTCTGCATATGACACTAGTCTATGTTACTACTCTCTCCTTTCCGGTTTATAGAGATGTTTAGAGTAACATAGTAATATGTTACACTATAAGTTACTCCCACTATGACCAGCCTTGGCCTCACCCAGTGCTCCACCATGTATAGCTGCTAAGCTTGCCACGTAGGCATAAAATATGATGTGGCAAGTTAATTAAGAAGAGAGAGACTAGTTTGGTGACCGCGGGAAGAAACGGTGGAAAGACAGTTTTGAGTCTATAGCTAATTAAATGAAGCAAGCTTAGCAACAATAAACTAAGCACCTATGTCTTGAAAACTTGCATTACTAAGCTATTTAATGCACTTAGCACCTCATCTAAGCACATCTAAGCACTTAGCACTTAGCACCCCCTTGACCATGCACCTTGACGGTGTGCGTCACCTTGTGTCTCATCATCTGAGTCATAGAAGATCTCACCCACATTATCATTTGGCATGCAGCCGCCTTGATAGAAAACGTGCGCAGAAGGAGTAGAGGCGACTGGGGACGCACCACGTCGTGGGCACTCTGTACGTGCTCGTGTGCGTGCAGCATGCGTGTTTCTCATCGGTGCTAGCTCTAAGGCCAAGGCCGCGGTCGTCTTCGACTCCAACTAGTCGTTGTGCAACAACGTCAAAGAGGTGCTGCAAGAGATGCGTAGGCGCTGTTGTGTGCTAGCTTCGCCATAGCACGACGAACCGGACGTAGCCGCAGACGGCGCATGCCTCCATGCAGCCGAGTGTGTGTGCATGCATGTGTTATTCACGTGCATTCTGCGGCCAAGTGTGTGTGCATGCACGTGTTGTGTACTCCTACGTGCGTTGTGTGCTCCATGCTATGCGCGTATGTGCATGAGTTGGATCAGATGGAGTTAGTGCGTTGGCGTGTGTACATGTGTGGTTGCATGCGTCCTGTACATGCGTAGCTTGTTGCGTGATTATCAATATAAACTATAAAACATCTTCAACTTAGCATCCTGATGTATCATTTCTAGTGGTTAGCGAAGAGTTCATGTTCTTTTATTTGTTTATAGGTGGGCAGGCGGCAAAAAACAGGGGAAAACGAGTAAGGTTCCTTGTAGACGCTCCCACCGCAAGGTTCCTTGCTCCTTCTTGATCGTCGGGAATCTATGTTCTTCAACTCTTTTCTTTTACGTGAGCTTTGTTCATCCTTTTGCCAACATGCAAGACATCTAGCATCAAGGTGCACGTGTCATGGAAGAAAATGGAGATAATGAGATAAGCAGTGCGTAAGTGAGTTGTGCACTTCGATCGCACCTACTACGTAATATTTTTTCTCCTAGATGGCACATGAATAATACACGTACTCAACGACGGAGCACGGGATGGTAGCCATGACATGGTCAGCCCTTTTTTGGAGAGAGTATGTAGTAAATAACTTTGATGTGTCCCGTCAACTCGCAAAACGACGAGAAGCTTGATTATGCCTTCTCCCTCGCCAACGCGTGCGCGGTGGCTCGCAGCACGAGGAGAAACTTTTTCTTTAAGCGATGGACGTGCATCAGTTCATTTGGTGTTAGATTGCCAGAAGTACTACTGTAGAACCATCGACTTTCGGAAGAGGCGAAGAGCCAAGCGCAAGGTCACCTACTAACCTTAGGCTAGGCGTAGTGGGAGTAACATAAGTAGGGGTACCTCCTTTTTTTATTCTAGAAACAACCACACGCGAATATCGAAGTGTTGGTTACATAGAAAAAATTTCCTGGAGTCCATGCTCATCCCTCCTCTATCTCTCTTCTCAGCCAGCTAGCAGACGCGTGTAGCCCATCGTCTGTTTGCTCATATGCGGTCCCACATGTCAGTGAAAACGCAAGAGGACCCACTGAACCTGCACATCTTTCACCTCGACGTGCTGGTGATGAAAAACAAATCCAATAAAGATCTTCGGTGGCCGCTTTTGGAGTTACTCAAGAGTAGTAAGATTCTATTTACAGTTTAACCCAAGATGCACATCACGTGGCTTCAACTACCACTCTATTTTCTTGCATGACACGACCTGGATGATGGATGTCCCACGTGTCGGCAAAAGGAGGAAGAACTCGACCAAATCTTCGGTTGTGCTCTCGGATTAGACTAGTTGTGCTAACTTAAAATTTTATTGTGTAGAATGGATGCAAGTTTTGGTATTGGGAAGAAGAGTACATCGATCCATTGATAGAGCACAATTTAGTAGATGTTCTTGCACTTTTAGCTACCAAAGAGGCTAGAGATGAGACTAGTGCACTTGTTGATAGAATAGAGGCTAGACATGAGACTAGATGCGAGGAAGCAACGTCTACTTCTTTACACTCGAAGAAGAAAGAAGCACGCAAGATCGAGCCTCCGCAGATCAACAATGAATGCATCCCTCTCTCTGCTTTGGGTTCCATACTCATGTGTTGTATCCTCTATTGTATTCAGTTTCTCTTCTTCTATCAATGAAAAGATACGCAAGCTTTGTGTATTCGCGAAAAAAAGATCAACAATGAATGCATTGAGAAGGCACTAATCCAACTTACAGGAGCAGTTATGGAAGTTGGATATCTTATAAAATGTATTCTTGTGGTTCTTGTTTTCTTTGGTCTTGCTTTTCTAGTCAAAATTTTGGTGATGTATTTCCATGTACCAAAAAATCAATGATGAAAAAAGATATGTGTTTGCAAAGAAAAATGTACGCGGCCGGGATGCGTCCGCGCGTTCGGCGCACGGCCACCGCATCCGAGAAATGGCCCGGACATGACCCCATTGCCCTACCCAAACGGACAGAATCTAGGCAAAATGGAGGTCCAGTTGGGGTCGTGCATTGGAGTTGGCCTTACAAGTGGGACCACAGTTGAGGAAACCAACTATCAGCAAACCTCCACCTCACCCACCACGCGATGGCTGAGTTAGAGAAACGACGAGGTTGAAAAGATTGATGTAGCACGGACTCTAAGAAATATGGTGTCAGATGGAAGTCATGCTGGTGGCGTGTGTCGTACTCCTGTACATGAATGCTTGTTCTGGCCCAAGCCACCCTATTACTCCTACTACTTATAGTAGTAGTATCTAGGATTCGAGGTGCTGATTACGTACAACGAACACATTAACATATGGCCCACCTCACACTGTGGCCAAATTTACTGGAGTCTGTGCTAGGTTAAAAAGTGTTCTTTGTGAGGGCGGCTGGCTGGTCTCAAGTTTAAAACTTGTTGTATTACGTATACGTAGACGTAGAGATAGGGAAACAGTTCTGAAAGTTTGAACCCAAACATCAAAATGCCATTTCTACTGGACTCATCCAAGGACCTAGGATGATGGGATTCGCAGCTACAGTAGAAATACCCGCCCGACGCGCGAAGCATGTGAAGCTAGTACAAATAGTGTACTACTATTGTTGATTGGCCTCATCCGATAATCTGTTGCAATGCACGTACAATTATGTATTCGGAAAATATTGTTTTGCCTCGTCGCAGCACTCACTCAGAGAAGCGACTCGAAAGCCATTCATAAATTTAGTAAGTTTATCACAGGCATATCATTTTATTACATACAATAGGTCATCAACCCACAATGACAACGAGGATACATTATAAATACTAAAGTTTTAATCACACAACAAATAACAAGCAATGAAATGAACTTCAACTCAATCAATCCTCGGTGTTGGAAACGCTTGCTTTGAACCACAAGTGATTCTCTAGGAAGGGCCATCTATTGTCAATCTCGAGACCAACGCAGGACAGATCATCCAGGCTGAAGCGGCCTACTATATCAGTACCAGGGTAGGGAACCACCGAAATGTCCAAGGTATAGATACAGTTGCTTCTCATAAATGGTACTAGTAACGTTGTGTCAATAGTAGTTGGATCGCCTTTCACCATCATTGGATAGTTTTGTCCAAGGAAGAGCGAGTTTTCTCCAAGACTTTCAATATTGTAGCAGGGAGAACATGTTGGTGCTAGCACACTAATATCCATCCCGAATACCATGCAATGGGTGTTGGAATAGATCCGGAGAATCTGACCATGGGAGACAACACCTGCTTCCTTAGTAGTAACATCAGCAGTGGGTTGTATACAGACAAGAAGGGGTGATCCATCGGAATAAGTTGCCAGGTGCCACTAAGTATATGGGCCCTGCTAGTCCTCATGCTCGTGATCATCACCATCGTCATCTCCCCCTTGGTTATAATTTGTTTCAAGTATAGGTGGTGGAATGTTCACAGGACCTTGGAAACACAAGAAGAAGGTTAATTAGTAAAGGGAAACTTGATAATCCGCATGCATGTGGATGAAACAATTATAATACGGTGGAATACAAACGTACCAAAACTATGAGGATCCCATGCAAAAATAGTGCCATGAGTGGTGGAAGCAAACACAAGACCCTCGTATTGAATTGCATCACAGTACACATCCGTGTACAGAAACTGATTTTTGAGAAATATCCATCCAGTTGAACCACGAAGGACGGTAACAAGCTTGTCTAAGATAGCAACGAGTACATAGTTCCTGTAATGCCAAGAGCGGTTGGGACTCGACAAATTGCTATCTTTCGTAGAAGATAGTCACCATGATCGTATTTGAACGTGCATAGAATACCGGTGTGCTCAACCTCTGGGCAGTCTGCTGAGATTTTTGGAAGTGGAACCCGGTGACGAGTGTACACATTCATAAGTTCCCACTCGCAGTTGTACACAGGGTAAACAACCCAATCTCCATTTGCGCCTGCCCAAGCCTTGCCCTCAAGCGATGGCATCTTAACATCATACGTATTATTATCAAGAGGCATCAACTTGCACAAGACAAGGCCTCCGTTGTCCCCGCGCCAGTCAGCAGGGTCACGGCAGAGAAGATAGGGGAGATCAAACCGCTCCTGGACCCTTGGGTTCCTTGTAATGATGTTGCTAGTTGAGTCGAGAATGGTCTTGAACGAACCTACCATGCTAGCCGAGGTGATGACATCGCATCGATCAATGAGTTCCTCCACCACGTCATCTTTCAGATCGGGGCAAGAATAATGGGGTCATTTCCGGCCTGTTCCCTCCATGGATAAGATGATCGAACAATGGCATAAGGAAGGGTGAAGGCAAATGGAGGAGGGAGGAAGAGTGTGCGACAACAGTTCCAAATCGAGAGGGAAAGGCGAAGAGTCGGTGGACGATTGCCAGTTTGCCATGGTACACGAAGAGGCGCCCCAGCCTACACGTCCATTCAGAAATACTAGTAGAAAAGGACTCGCCATCCTCTCACTGACATGTTGGAACATGACCACATGTCAACGAAACATGGTGTGTAATTTCTCGTGCAAAATGCGATCTGGCCGGGTTGGCCCGAGGTGCCACATTAGTTATCGACCTTTATTTTTTTAATGGCGTGTCATTCAGATTTGAAGCATGACTAACTGGTACTGTATGCAGAGAAAATATAAACTATTCTACCACTACTCCACCTCTAGTACTAGTAGTATAAAAAGATATATAGGTTGGAGCTTCAGCGCTTTCTTGCTAAGGGATGCCCACTTGCTTCTCACACTGTCACCCTCTCTCCAGATCTAAAAAAGATCGCCTCTCTCTCCCTCCTCAGCGGTGGTCATAGATTCGCCGGGGAAGAAAAGGACGTGCAGCGTTGACGCACTCGTCGGCGGTGAGCGAGGTGACGCACTGACGACAAGGCCGTCCTCTCAGACCTAGCGCCCGCACAGGATGTCCTCCGTCCCCAAGCTCGTTGCCATAGTGTGTGCGGAGGACGACGACCACGAGCAAAGTCACTTCCCACTGACGCTTAGGTATGCTACCTCTTTTCGAACCATACCCTTGTTCTATTGCCCCATCTTCCATGTCGCTGCATGTGGATCTTTTTCCACTCCACCATCTTCCCAATTTTCCATCCTCTGCTCTACTGGTCATGCAGACGAAAACCTTAATTTGCACTATTAAAGGAAACCCTAGTTCATGTAGACTAATCCATGTTTGGGTTGAATAAGGAAAGGAAGGGAGACTGTATTGTCCAAGAGAGTAGGCATCGAACCCGCATCTAGGTTGAAAGGGGGGAAATTAGTAGCTAAGGAACGAGTCTCATGTCTCTTGGTTGAAGAAGGGTAGAAAGGCATGACAACGCAATAGAGAATGACTAGGTCGATCGGTTTGTTGTCCTCACATAGGAAAAAGGTGGCTAAAGAGAACAAAAATGGGACGTAATCCACATATGCTGCCTGGATATTTGTTGCTCTGGGCAACCATACCTCCCTCACCAGTCTATGCGTCCATGGAGGTACATCGTACTGGTGCACCCAGTGTCCGAATGGGCCTCCCATGCTCTTATTGCCACTTTTTTGTTGTTAGTATAACACCAGCAGTCAATTCAAGCAATGCTACTGCTAAAGTTATGCCACATCTAACTAATGCCGCACTCAGTCTAATGCCACCGATAAATTTAAGCAATGCCATTTAATGTCACTGAATTATTTCAGGGTTAGCTCTTGATTGTGGATGTATTAAAGATTTTTCAGCTAAGGCATTCTAATGATTTTGCACAGCTAGTATACCAACTATGAAACTTGTTACTACCTGCAGATTTTTGCACTGTTAATGCTTATAGATTACATATCTCACTTTCATGAGATAAGTTAATTTTTTTGTACAATGTCACCAAAATGCCCAGGCGCTGATGTCATTTTATTTTGGTTAAACTGCACAAGAAGTTATGAAGACAAGAGGAAAGGTCAAGAGTGGGCACCTCCTCCTCTGGCTATTCTCTTAATTCATTCGATCAAGTTTTTATGTTTGCTCAATTATCAAGATTGGGATAGCAATTTTTAAGGTCCCCACGAGTTCAAAATGATATTTACCTTGAAGGTACATGGTTTGCAATTTTTTATACTATCATTAGTTAATAATTCTAGTTACCTTCATACTTTTGTATTTGGTTTAATGCTCATGCAAAGCTAGTATACCAATGTTGAAACTTGTTATCTTTACATTTTGTATTGTTAATTCTTATAGAAATCTTCCAGTGCTAGAGTTTATTGAAATCTGTTCAGTAAACCATTGTAATGTACCCTGTAATAAAATAACTACTCTACTGTTGCACTAGCCACTGGATTAGTGTATATTTGTAGTATTCTAATGGTGTTGCATGAGCGTATGGACATAAATAAAGTGTGGCAAGCTTTCCCAGATATGTGCTCAAGAAAACTACGACCTGTTTTTCTAAATACTAGACGTTTGGATACTTTAAATTGAACCGCGAAAGTGTATTATATTAAGGAACAGAGGGTGTAGAGTTCACTCAAATTATCCCGGTAAAGCTAGTCACACCTTTGTTAAAATTAATGTTCATTATGTTATCGGAGGAGGTCTGTATGTTTGTCTCTAATGCCTGTCGACTACATACCTGACATCATGATGTAATGTTAAGTCATTTCCTTTTGTACAGTGTCACTGAATTGTCAAGGCGGTGATGGAATTTTATTTTAGTTGAACTACACAAAATATGCTTAAAAGAAGAGGAAAGGTCAGGAGTCGAACATTTTCCAGAAAGAACTATATATGCCTTTCTGACATCAGCCGATGTGGCCTTATTTATTCCTTCAAACAAGTGGTTAGAAACAGTCTTGCTACCTTTTCCCATTAAGAAATTGTAATGCTTATATTTGTTAGTCTATGCTTCAACTAGTGCCACTTTTATAGTAATCACACTTTCAATATCTATGCAAACAGGGATGCTCGATTTTAGTGGAACTGCACAAAAAGTCCAACTGGTTCAACATTAGGAGCATGTTTTCTTCCAAACCTTTATATCCAATTGGTGGCATTATGTGTTGTTCATTACGAAGGTGCATGGTTTGCTACTATCTTCCTACTCTTTTTGTACTGCCATTAGATAGCAATACTAGTGGTTTGCATGTGAATTTATTGGCAGGGTGGACCTACATTGGAGGTGCAGGACATGATTCAATGATTGGATGCTCAATTTTGGATGTATCGATTTCACCTCTTCCATCATTGCGAACATGGATACCCTTGGTATGATGAAGAATAGGCGCTATATTTCTGCTCTGAACCAGCAAATCAATTCAGTATGAAATTGCCCAGGGCAAAACATGACTGTATCAAATTGTCCAGTGCAAAACATGACAGATGCTAAGCGGAAGAGACATGTTTAAACCGAAAATACAAGGTGGGGTATATGTTTACTAGCTGCTTAATATTTGTGCAGACAGAGATGTCTGCCCGTTGCTATTTGGCAAACAAACAAAGTGACCGCAATTTTGGTTGAACTGCACAATAGAATAGTATAGTCACTGCATGCAGTGCCATTTGAAAATAGACACAGAATGATTGGATAGCCACTTCATGGACTGCAGAAAAGTAGTACTGTACTATTTATTGGCCAACACTAGGTGATTCATTGCTTTGGTCTGATTATACAATGGGCATCATTTTGTCTAACTTAAAGTTTGTATTCCAAAAATAGTCTCGTCGTGTGATCAAGAGAAGACCAAATCATATTGCAGTGGATGTTCCTCCATGATGCGTGGTTCATTCTCATGGTTCCATCTATTGGTGAAACCACTTATGTTTGCAAGAGGAATTGTCGACTTCACAAACAAATTTGTCTTTCAGTCTGTACTGAATGTTGGCCAAGAGAAGTATCCATGTTAGTAGGAAGAACAAATGTTTTTTCTAGATCTTTGCTTTTGGAGCTACATATTTGTATATGATCTGTGAATCATTGAGATGCATTAACATGTTGATCTTATGTATGGGAATCGTACTAGTTGGTTTTAGTTACGACGCAAGATCCGAAGTGGCTAATCTTTGCTTTTGGAGCTACATATTTGTATATGATCTGTGAATCATTGAGATGCATTAACAGTTCCTTATTTCTGTTCGCTCAGTGTTTACAAGTTACTGATCGATCACTAGCTAGCCTACTAATGCGCTCCTGGCAGTTTTAGTTGCGACGCAAGATCCGAAGTGGCAGTTTTTTAAATAAAAATGCCTACCTTTGAAGAAACTGACAAGCCGCTCTGAAGAAAATGCCATGCCAATCTGAAGAAACTGCTAGCAAAAACGTTCGCAAATGCCTTATCTCCCAGCTAACGTTCATCAACTTATGTGATCGTACACGTACACCATCCGACCTACTCGATCCTACACATACACTATCCGACCTACTCGATCCTACACGGATAAATATCAGATCACACACGTAGTACCTCCTTTCCGGTTTGCAGGGCTCAATTCAAGAAACTACCTACTCGATCCTGCACGAATAAATAGCGGATCACCCACGTACTAGTTTACCTCCTTTCTGGTTTGCAGGGATTAATTCAAAAATCTCACCAACGAAGGTACTCCCTCTTTCTGGGTTTATTAGTCATGTGAGCAAAGCAGCAAGACCAAGGCATGGCAATAATTAACTACATGCAAAAGGTTAAGCCTAATTAATTCCAGCGATTTAAGTGGCTGCATGCGTGCCCTCGTTTGCAACTCGTTGTATGCTGCTCCGTGTACTGGCTGCGAGCGATTCTGAGTGGCTACATGCAGCCGGCCGTAATTAAGGCAGCTAACTGATGCGCAAAAAGATGCGTTTTAATTGTTGCGGGCCTTTTAAATCCATGGAATCATTACTGACAAGGAGGGAGATGATTCGAGTGCACTCGTTTGACCGTCATGCCGGCGTGTGTCCCAGCACGAATGGGATGGGACAACACAGTCATATTTTCAGTTTTTCTAGTTTTCCACTGCAAGCTGGCGCGCTAAGCCATGCCTGCTTATGCATTGAATTCCAATGACCGTCGCGCTACCTTCCGCCTATAAGTACTGTTACCCGGCCTTCTCCGGTGGAACCATGATCCAACTCTCCATATCCTCATAAGCCCCCACCGGCCCGATGTCGCTCGCCACTTATCCTCGCTCTCGCGACGTCCGCCATGCCCCCGCCCGTTCGCGATAGGCGAGGCCAGAGGCAGTCACCACCGGAACTAGTGTTCGGTTTTTCACCAGAAGGCAGACGGAGGGAGGAGGCATTCTATCGGTCTTTAGGTGGTAATGCGAAGATCGAGGACTTGTTGGAGCGCGACCGCCTGGCGGAGGAGCAGCGTATCGCTGATTTGCGTCGCTAGCGGGACATGGAGCAGCAGTGCACCAACACTCTGAGTCGCGAGCAGAGCACCCGCAACTGGGCCGACTACGTGGAGGCCGGCGCCCGGCAAATAGCCGTGGAGGTTGTCGGGCATGCATGCGTTCGCGACGCTGATTTTTACTACCAGCTCGTCAAGTGGGTTTCCCGCTTAGAAGCCGAAGCTTCGGTGGACCACGCCGGCATGGAAAGGGCCGACGCGCGCGAGCAACGCCCCCTATCGCACCTTTGGCAAGTCTGAGGCGAGGCAGAGGATGCCGGTGCCGGCATTTAGAGTGTACCGCAGATGGCGGCCGGCATCGTCTAGTTAGAAAAAAGTAAGTTAGTACTTGTACCCTACTAGAGTATTAGTGGGAGTAGATAGTTAACTTGGCTATGATGGTTGTCAACATGGAAGTTCAGTACTCTATATGTGGATCAGACCTGTTACTTTGCTCTGAATGTTGAACTTTCCATTTGAACGCATGGAATGGGCTGTTATTTTTTTAAATGGGTTGTATTTGTCCTCCATGGGTTTAGAGGCTGACTTGTGGGCCTACCAAGTTGACGCATACACAATCAGGAGATGATTGTACGTGGAGAGGATGCCAGCTGGGACCCGCCAAGGTCATGGCAGTACGCAAGCAAGTGCCTCCTTATTTCAAGCCAATAAATAAAATGACTCCTCCTAATGGATTTCTGACATCTGGGTCCCATGCCATTGTCAACGTAGTCAATAAATGAGAGAATTCCACAACGAGCGGCTGACACCAGGGACCCAACAGCTCGACCAGTTATTTTTGTTTTGGGTTAATTTGATAAATGCCACTCCAAATCTGGTGTTTCCAAGAAATGCCACTGCAATTTCCAAACTTTTAAAAAATGCCATTTCATACCATTTCCAGTGGCATTTTTCGAAGTCTGGAGTGGCGGTTTTCAAAGTTTGCAAATTGCAGTGGCATTTTTCAAAGTTTGCAAAAATTGCAGTGGCATTTTTCAAAGTTTGGAAATTGCAGTGGCATTTTTATGAATCGCCATAATTGGAGTTGCATTTATCTAATTTGTTTTTGAGACGGAAGCAGGGTGTCAACTGGGCTGTGCGGGGCACTCTGTCCTGTATATACAGTCTGTTCTTTTATGTTTACCACAGACGAGCCAAGTAGTTTTTTTCTTTCTGAAAATGGCTAGCTCAGTTTTTTTGTGATTTCTTAAGTAAGTTGCTTTGTCAGTCCTGTTGGGCTACAAATCTTTCAAGACGAGGAGAGCTTCATTCGGCTGGCCGAGAAAATGGCCTATCAGTAATGAGAAATAGGATGTACATTTTTAAAACACATCAAACCGACAATTAGTTTCAAATTTCTTTTTTTCATTTCAAGATTTTAAATTGCATTGATTTTTATGCATGGACAATTTATTGGATTTTATATTGATTACATTTATCTTTTAAGTCAGTTTGAATGTGACTCGAAATTTGAGGATTAAAAACAGTTCGGACCGCATCGAAATATGCAAAATTTCGCATAATTTTTTAACCGTGGCCACAATATGGGCTGTAATGCTAACAAAAAGAATATGGGCTCCAAAAAAACCTTAACAATTAGCAAATGGGCTGTAAATTTTTAGAAATAATGGCAGATGGGTTGTATGTTGTTTTCCACAGATTTGATGCTTTCCTAAAAAAAAGGTTGACGCACAAGCTGTGACTGTTGGATGTCCATCCAACGGCCGTCGCGCTTCTGCAATCTCTGCTCTTCCTACTCCATCCGCTCAAACAAGCACTGGCGGGACTACCTGCTCCCTCCTCCCCGCAGCCGGCTGTGCTGCCGCGCAGGCCTCATCACCCCACCGCACTCCTATCGCTGGCCTAGCCATCCCTCTACTCACCCACACCTGCTGTTATTCTCCGGCGACGGCAGACGAACCAGTAAACCCTCGTACAGTCATACTCCCCACCGCGTGGGAAACAACTACCGAGTCTTCCCTGGCTCCGTGTCATTCCCTTCCTAGGCCTCGCCGCCGTCCACCGCCCTGGTGCTCTCGGGGCGGCGTGGTCAACGACCGACATGTATCTGAAGTGGACTGTACGTGGAGAGGCCGACAGCTGGGTCCACGGCCGCACGCAAGGAAATGCCTCCTTATTACATGCAAAATAATGATTCCTCCACCTGACATCAGGGACCCACCGAAAGGGCCTCTGTATTTCGCAAAAAAATGTTACCACCGCTGACAGCTCGGACCCACCAGCTATACCTTCGCACGCAAGGAAGTGCATCCTTATTACGCACAAAAAAAATGAATACTCCCCCTGCTAGCTGGGACCCAATATAGTGGGCCTACTAAGTTGACGGGGATGGAGGGCTTTGTCAACTTAGTCAATATGCACGATTTTAGCTCCAGTGACCGTGCGATGTCCATCCAACGGCCGTAATGCTTCTTCAACCTCTGGTCTTATTGCTCCAGCCGCCCAAAGCAGCGCCGGTCGTACCGCCTGCTCCAGCCTCCTGTGGTCGGTTGTGCTGCTGCGGAGGCCTCACCGCCCCCATACTACTCCCATCGCTGGCCAGGCCATCCCTCCACTCACCCACACCCCATGTTATTCTGCGGCGATGGCAGTCTCACACCATAGCCAAACCAGTGAATCCTCGTACTCCTCTCCGCGTGGGCATCCACTGACGCATCTTCCTCGGCTCTGCGTCATCCCCTTCCTAGGCCTCGCCCTCGTTCACCACCGTGGTGCTCTCGGTGCAGCATGGTCAATGTGGTCAACGACCGACTTCCATTGGAAGAGTACTGTACGTGGAGAGGCTGATAGCTGGGTCCACGGCAGCCACAAGGAAGTGCCTCCTTATTACGCGGAAACTAATTATTCCTCCTCCTGACAGCAGGGACACATCGAACGGGCCACCGTATTTCACAAAAAAAATGTTTCCCCCCTGACTGCTAGGACCCACCAGACGGGCCTGTAACGCCCCGGATGTAACTTTCCATATTTGCAACTCCAACTCTTGCCATTTCCGGCTATGTGTTATGTTATTTCCTCCATGGTTGGGTTTTGTCTTTTGTTTTGCATTTTGTTCATGTCTTGCATCTCATTTCATAGCATCATGCGCATTGCATCTGCATGTTTTCATAAAGCTTGCATCTGCTCGTAGTTGCCGCGTCCCCCTTGCTTTCGTTGACCGTTCCGAGACCAACCTTATTCTTCATTTTCCCTCTTGCCCAAACCAGAGTCTCTCTGTATATTGCATCGACCCCTCTCTCGTGTCCGAAACTTCCCCGAACCCGAACCGCATGGTCATCACCGATGAATCCGGATCATCTCCAAACGTCCCTAAAACATCTGTGTTTATTTTTTAGACTCCCCTAAGCCATTTATTTCAGACCGTCCAATTTTAATCGGAGGGACTAAATCGCCAACATCTAGTTACCCCTCCTATTTATAATCAGTCTAAACCTAGACCTAGCCGTCCCATCCATCAAATCCTCCCCACCGCCGCCGGCCACTGCCTCCTCCATCCTCGGGATCTTGCCCGACCCATTCGAGCCACCCGACCAACCTCCTTCTTCCTCGGGATCCCTCCCGATCCAACCAGCGCACTCACCTGCCTCCACCTTCCCGACTCCACCACAACAGCACCTCCCCTCCCCGCCGTCTCTGCCTTCCTCGACCTCGTCGACCGGAGCACCAGGTCATGCTGCAGCTCCCCGTTGCCTCCCTCTCCTTCCTTTCCCTCTCTCAGCTCTCTCCTTCTCTTATTCACAGGAACAGGGGATGCCATGAACGAGACCGCCTGCTCGATCTCGTGCCTCTCGTTGACCGCCTCCGGCCACCTCTACACTGGATCCGTGCCGGCCCCGTCGGTCCTCGCCTCTACCTCACCCAGATCGACCACGAGCGTCACCAGCTGCAGCTTCAGGCCATCACCCCCAACCGTCCTCGACCTCCTCCTTATGCTAGACCTCCTCCGGAGCCACGGCACCTCCTAGCCGACCCCGACCTTGCCTCACTGTTCTGGCGAATCCCCGACAAGCAGATGAGTGCCCCGCTCTACTCTTGGTCCTTTCTCTCTCCCTGATGCCCTCCCTATCTATTCTCTAACCTTTCCCCTCTCTCTCTGTTCGAGTACATGAGAGATGGAGCACCCAAGCCGCATGGGAGACGAGCACCCTCGCTGCCAGTCCCTCACCGTGCCAAGTTTCTGTCGCCGTTGCTCTTTCACAAGCTCTCCGCCGCGCCAAGACCCTGCTCCATGTCGGGCTTGGCTTCCTCGTCGTCTTCAGCGGCGACCAGAGCGCCAAGTCCCTCACCTCGCCGCCCCTTTGCGCCGCTCGCCGGACCTCAGATCCCAGCCGCCAGCGCCCCTGTTTAGTGCGAGCAGAATGAGCGCCTGCATCACTCGGTTCAGCCGTGCGTTGACCGTGTGCACGCAGCAACCATCTCGGCCAGACCTAGTTCGTCCCGGTCGGCCTCTTCTTTAGTCAATCCCAACCACTCCAACGACCCGGGCCAAGGCCCATGGTGAGCCTCCAGCGCCCCTGCTTCTGTTGGCCCAGCCAGATTCGGCCCATAGATGTTTTTTTTTCAGTTCTGCGAATTTAGTTATTTATCCAGACACTGCCAGTTTTGTAAAAGCCCCTGTTGCTCATGCATATAATAACTCCTCAACCGTGCATCATATTAAAATGAATTATATATGTAAAGTGCTTAGAATTTCATCTAGTTTCATAATATGCTGCTTGCATCCATGTTTAAAATGCTTAGACTTCTTAGACTTGCAGTTTGTTTAACTTTGCATAAAAGCCATGTTAAAATGGTTTATTTCATAACTAAATAACCGTAGCTCGGTTTTAAATGTTCTTTATATGTAAATGGGCTAGAAAAATGCATAGACTAACTTGTGCACTTTATTTTGCTGTTTAACAACATTAAAATGGTGTATAGGGCAGAAGAGTACCAAATTCAAAATATGCATATGCGGATTTTCAGGAATTGTTATTTATTGTTCCGGCCTCATTTAAACTTGCCTAGATATATTATGCTTCACCTCTTGCCGTGTTAATCAACATTTAATATTGTTGGGTACCTAAACGAGAGAGAACTAAATAACTCGATGTGGTGTTTTGTCAATATGCAACTCGTTGCATATTGAGCTCCACTTAAATTGTAGTGTTGTTTGTTGCACTTTGCCATGCCATGCCTCATTAAACCGGACATGCATCATACTTGTTTGTGCATCATGCCATGATTATGCTTGTGTGTTTACCATATTGTTTGCTTCTTTCTGGTTTGCTTCTCTCGTTAGCTTCGGTTTCGTTCTGGAGTTGTGAGGATTCGTTCAACTACGTCCGTTCATCTTCTTCATGGACTCGTTCTTCTTCCTTGCGGGATTTCAGGAAAGATGACCGTCACCTTGGATCTCACTACTATCATTTCTATGCTACTTGCTTCGTTCTATCGCTATGGTGCGCTACCTATCTTTGCTCTTCAAGCCTCCCCAAGTTGTCATGTTAGCCTCTAAACTTTTGCACCCTTCCTAGCAAACCATTGCTTGGCTATGTTACCGCTTTTGCTCTGCCCCTCTTATAGCGTTGTTAGTTGCAGGTGAAGTTGAATATTGCTCCATGATGGACATGATGATGTTGGGATATCACAATATCTCATATTGAATTAATGCATCTATATACTTGGTAAAGGGTGGAAGACTCGGCCTTATGCCTGGTGTTTTGTTCCACTCTTGCCGTCCTAGTTTCCGTCATACCGGTGTTATGTTCCTTGATTTTGCGTTTCTTATGCGGATGGGTGATTTATGGGACCCCCTTGACAGTTCGCTTTGAATAAAACTCCTCCAGCAAGGCCCAACCTTGGTTTTACCATTTGCCTCACCTAGCCTTTTTTCCCTTGGGTTTCCGGAGCCCGAGGGTCATCTTTATTTACCCCCCGGGCCAGTGCTCCTCCGAGTGTTGGTCCAAACTAGAGCACCATGCGGGACCGTCCCTTGGCAACTTGGGTTACGTTGGTACCTGTACGCTTCACTTATTCGGTGTGCCCTGAGAACGAGATATGTGCAGCTCTTATCGGGATTTGTCGGCACATCGGGCGGCTTTGCTGGTCTTGTTTTACCATTGTTGAAATGTCTTGTAAACCGGGATTTCGAGACTGATCGGGTCTTCCCGGGAGAAGGAATATCCTTCTTTGACCGCGAGAGCTTGTGATGGGCTAAGTTGGGACACCCCTGCAGGGTTTAAACTTTCGAAAGCCGTGCCCGCGGTTATGTGGCAGATGGGAATTTGTTAATGTCCGGTTGTAGATAACTTGACACCAGATACGAATTAAATCGCATCAACCGCGTGTGTAGCCGTGATGGTCTCTTTTCGGCGGAGTCCGGGAAGTGAACACGGTTTTGGGGTTATGTTTGACGTAAGTAGGAGTTCAGGATCACTTCTTGATCATTGCTAGCTTCACGACCATTCCGTTTGCTCTCTTCTCGCTCTTATTTGCGTATGTTAGCCACCATATATGCTTAGTCGCTGCTGCAACCTCACCACTTTACCACTTCCTTACCCATTAAGCTTTGCTAGTCTTGATACCCATGGTAATGGGATTGCTGAGTCCTCAGGGCTCACATATTACTACAACAACAGTTGCAGGTTATGAGATGATCATGACGCGAGAGTGATGTTTACTTGTTTTGGAGTTCTTCTTCTTCGATCAGGGGATAGGTTCCTGGTCGGCAGCCTGGGCTAGCAGGGTGGATGTCATTTGAGCTTCTGTTTGTGTTTCATCCGTAGTCAGATGTTGATCTTATGTATGATTTATTGTTGTATTCTTGCGGCATTGGTATGCCTTGTATGTATCCCCATCTATTATGTAATGTTGATGTAATGATATCCATCTTGCAAAAGTGTCTCAATATGCGGGTCTATCCTTGGTTGGACCTTCGAGTTCCTCTTGGATAGGGTCGCATATTGGGCGTGACAGGGCCACTGTACTTCAAGGAAAAAATGTTCCCCCTGCTGTCAGCTCGGACCCAGCGGAAGTGCCTCCTTATTACGCACAAAAAAATGAATACTCCTCTACTAGCTGGGACCCACCATGGTGGGAGGCTGACTTGTGGGCCTACTAAGTTGATGGGAGCGGAGGGCTTTGTCAACTTAGTCAATATGAACGATTCTAGCTCTAGTGACTGTATGATGTCCATCCAACGGCCGTAGTGCTTCTTCAACCTCTGGTCTTCTTGCTCCAGCCGCCCAAAGCAGCGCCGGTCGTGCCGCATGCTCCTGCCACACGTGGCCGGCTGTGCTGCCGCGGCGCCTCACCGCCCCCTACTATTCCCACCGCTGGCTAGGCCCTGCGGCGACGGCAGCCTCACACCGCAACCGAACTAGTGAACCATCGTACTCCTCTCCGTGCGGGCTTCCACTACCGCGTCTTCCCCAGCTCCGCGTCGTCCCCTTCCAAGGCCTCGCCGTCGTCCACCTCCCTGGTGCTTTCGGCGCCCGCGTGGTCAACGTGGTCAAGGAACGACTTCCATCAGAAGAGTACTATACGTGGAGAGGCTGACAGCTGGGTCCACAGCGGCCGCAAGGAAGTGCCTCCTTATTATGCGCAAAATAATTATTCCTCCACCTGACAGCAGGGACCCACCAGACGGGCCACCGTATTTCGTGAAAAAAAGTTTCCCCCTTACTGCTGGGACCCACCAGCTACATCTTCGCATGCAAGGAAGTGCGTCCGGGCAAAAAAATGATTCGCGCCCCTCACTGCTGGGACCCACCATCTACATCTTCGCATGCAAGGAAGTGCCTAACACTCGGGACCCACCTGGTCGAAGCATACTAGCATTGTCATTCTCGTCGTGAACGTGTACGTACATACTAGTTGATGTAGAGGCGTGCACGTGTCGTAGTAGAGGTGCGCATGTAGCATGTACATATACAATGGCTAGTGTGGAAGAAAGAAAATACGACCACGTACGTACATACGGGCAGGGTCTCGAACGCCTACTTGCACATACGTACGGGCCAGGGCTCGTGTACATGGCTGGGTCGGAACGGAGAAAAAGCGTCGTCGTCATGTTGATGGGGAGCGAACCGGCTGGGTCAGAACGGAATGCATCTTCGTGTTCATCGGGAGGGCTTGGACGGAATAGCCAATAAAACAAGGCCTGGCGTACCGCAGAACGGAGGAAACGGCCTTGTGTTCGACCAGCCGCGTTCAAAACAGGATCCTGTTCATCGGGAGGGATCTGGCGTACTGCAAAATAGAGGAAACAGACTTGTGTTGGACCTCCTACGGTCGAAACGGGGTCCTGTTGATCGGGAGGGGTATGGCGTACCGCCAAACGAAGGAAACGGACTTGTGTTGGAGCTTTACGGTCAAAACGGGGGTCATGTTCATCGGGAGGGGTGTGGCGTACCGCAAAATGGGACTCCACAGGATACTGTTCATGTGCACCGTCGACCTCCTCCAGCCTCCACGAGCTACTGTTCATCCACCGTCGACCTCCTCCAGCCTCCACCTGCGACTGTTCATCCATGGGCTCCTGTTCATCCATCCAACCTCCACCGCGCGCTATTCCACTGGCTACTGTTCAACCAACCCTCTCCACGGGCTCCTGTTCAACCACCCCTCCATGGGCTACTGTTCGTCCAGCCCTCCACCATCTACTGTTCATCCAGCCCTCCATCGGGTCGTCCTATTCATCAAGCCCTCCATGGGGTCCTGTTCATCCAGCCCCAACCGGCTCGATCGATCGGGGTCCTATTCATCCAGAGGCAACACCACGGGGTCCTGTTCATCCACCCCCACCGGGAGCTGTTCATCCAACCCCCTAGCAACGGTCACTGTTCATCTAGAGGCAACATTGATTGGTTTCAGTTAAAAGCAGTAGCGAAGGAATCGCTCGATCGGGTTCAGTTAACTGCCATCGATCGATCGCTCGGGTTCAGTAACGCATAGCCTGCAGTGCAATCGCTCGGGTTCAGTAGGCGAACGCCTCGCTCGGGTTCAGTTAGAGCGCAACGCCTCGCACCCACGTGTGTGCGTGTACAAGAGAAATGTGCAAACCTCTGTGCATCGCTCGGCCCCGACCACCCACCGTAACCGGGAACACCCCGATATTTTCCTCGCCCTCGCTTCTACCACGATATTTTCCTTCATGGACGACCCAAAGAACGTCATGCAGCTGGGTCACCGACCCATTTTCTGTCATGAATTTTTGTCATACAAGTAGGAGCCCACCGCATCTATGATGATACTGGGTTTTGTCACAATTATCATCATAGAAGTGTCATAAGTATGACAGGAAAAAAATTGTTCGGCCCAAAATGTCACAAATGTGTCCTTTTTTGTAGTGCTAGGACTAGGAAGTCCTAGTAGGACTCCTCATCTTGGGGCACACCCCTAGGGGCCGGCCGGCCTCCCCTTGCTCCTTTATATACGGGGATAGGGGGCACCCTAGGACACACAAGTTTTTCTCCCAACTGTGTGCGGTGCCCCCCTCCATAGTTACACACCTCGATCATACCATCGTAGAGCTTAGGCGAAGCCCTGCACCAGTAGCATCATCATCACCGTCGCCACGCCATCGTGCTGACGGAACTCACCCTCGTCCTCAACTAGATCAATAGCACGAGGGACGTCATAGATCTGAGCGTGTGCTGAACGCGGAGGTGTCGTGCGTTCGGTACTTAATCGGTTGGATCGCGAAGAAGTTCGACTACATCAACCACCTTATTAAAACGCTTCTGCTTTCGGTCTATGAGGGTACATGGACACACTCTCCCCTCTCGTTGCTATGTATCACCTAGATAGATCTTGCGTGATCGTAGGAATTTTTTTGAAATTACTGTGTTCCTCAACAAGAACATACTTTATGTGTGTATAATCTAGTGAGGCGTTTTGGCTCCCAGGATCATCTGCACCTGTGCTGAATAAAAAAAATCAAAAGAAATACTAGAAAAATTCAAAAAAAAAATTCATTTTTTGGCATGGTAGATAATTTGGTGCGTGATGTCCGCTCGAAATTTCAAATCATTTGGACATCTGAGTAGCTCTCGACGAAAAAGAGAAATTTGGGGTATGTTAAATAGTGTACTGTTCATATACTGTTTTGACCCAATTTGTCTTTTTTGCTGAGAGGTACTCAGATCGCTCGATCGGGTTCAGTTAACTGCCATCGATCGATCGCTCGCGTTCAGTAACGCGTAGCCTGTAGTGCAATCGCTCGGGTTCAGTAGGCGAACGCCTCACTCGGGTTCAGTTAGAGCGCAACGCCTCGCACCCACGCGCGTGTGTGTGTGTACGAGAGAAATGCGAAAACCTCTGTGCATCGATCGGCCCCGACCACCCACCGTAACCGGGAACACCCTGATATTTTCCTCGCCCTCGCTTCTACCACGGTATTTTCCTTCATGGACGGCCCAAAGAATGTCATGCAGCTGCGTCACTGGCCCATTTTCTGTCATGATTTTTTGTCATACAAGTAGGAGCCCACCACATCTATGATGATACCGGGTTTTGTCACAATTATCATCATAGAAGTGTCATAAGTATGACAGGAAAAAAATTGTTCGGCCCAAAATGTCACGGGTGTGTCTTTTTTTGTAGTGCTAGGACTAGGAATTCCTAGTAGGACTCCTCATCTTGGGGCATGCCCCTAGGGGCCGGCGGCCTCCCCTTGCTCCTTTATATACGGGGATAGGGGGCACCCTAGGACACACAAGTTTCTCTCCCAACCGTGTGCGGTGCCCCCCTCCATAGTTACACACCTCGATCATACCATCGTAGAGCTTAGGTGAAGCCCTGCACCAGTAGCATCATCATCACCGTCGCCACGCCATCGTGCTGATGGAACTCACCCTCATCCTCAACTAGATCAATAGCACGAGGGATGTCATAGATCTGAGCGTGTGCTGAACGCGGAGGTGTCGTGCGTTCGGTACTTAATCGGTTGGATCGCGAAGAAGTTCGAATACATCAACCACCTTATTAAAACGCTTCTGCTTTCGGTCTATGAGGGTACATGGACACACTCTCCCCTCTTGTTGCTATGTATCACCTAGATAGATCTTGCGTGATCGTAGGAATTTTTTTGAAATTACTGTGTTCCTCAACAAGAACGTACTTTATGTGTGTATAATCTAGTGAGGCGTTTTGGCTCCCAGGATCATCTGCATCTGTGCTGAATAAAAAAAATCAAAAGAAATACTAGAAAAATTCAAAAAAAAAATTCATTTTTTGGCATGGTAGATAATTTGGTGCGTGATGTCCGCTCGAAATTTCAAATCATTTGGACATCTGAGTAGCTCTCGGCGAAAAAGAGAAATTTGGGGTATGTTAAATAGTGTACTGTTCATATACTATTTTGACCCAATTTGTCTTTTTTGCTGAGAGCTACTCAGATCGCTCGATCGGGTTCAGTTAACTGCCATCGATCGATCGCTCGTGTTCAGTAACGCATAGCCTGCAGTGCAATCGCTCGGGTTCAGTAGGCGAACGCCTCGCTCGGGTTCAGTTAGAGCGCAACGCCTCGCACCCACGTGTGTGCGTGTACAAGAGAAATGTGCAAACCTCTGTGCATCGCTCGGCCCCGACCACCCACCGTAACCGGGAACACCCCGATATTTTCCTCGCCCTCGCTTCTACCACGATATTTTCCTTCATGGACGACCCAAAGAACGTCATGCAGCTGGGTCACCGACCCATTTTCTGTCATGAATTTTTGTCATACAAGTAGGAGCCCACCGCATCTATGATGATACTGGGTTTTGTCACAATTATCATCATAGAAGTGTCATAAGTATGACAGGAAAAAAATTGTTCGGCCCAAAATGTCACAAATGTGTCCTTTTTTGTAGTGCTAGGACTAGGAAGTCCTAGTAGGAGTCCTCATCTTGGGGCACACCCCTAGGGGCCGGCCGGCCTCCCCTTGCTCCTTTATATACGGGGATAGGGGGCACCCTAGGACACACAAGTTTTTCTCCCAACTGTGTGCGGTGCCCCCCTCCATAGTTACACACCTCGATCATACCATCGTAGAGCTTAGGCGAAGCCCTGCACCAGTAGCATCATCATCACCGTCGCCACGCCATCGTGCTGACGGAACTCACCCTCGTCCTCAACTAGATCAATAGCACGAGGGACGTCATAGATCTGAGCGTGTGCTGAACGCGGAGGTGTCGTGCGTTCGGTACTTAATCGGTTGGATCGCGAAGAAGTTCGACTACATCAACCACCTTATTAAAACGCTTCTGCTTTCGGTCTATGAGGGTACATGGACACACTCTCCCCTCTCGTTGCTATGTATCACCTAGATAGATCTTGCGTGATCGTAGGAATTTTTTTGAAATTACTGTGTTCCTCAACAAGAACATACTTTATGTGTGTATAATCTAGTGAGGCGTTTTGGCTCCCAGGATCATCTGCACCTGTGCTGAATAAAAAAAATCAAAAGAAATACTAGAAAAATTCAAAAAAAAATTCATTTTTTGGCATGGTAGATAATTTGGTGCGTGATGTCCGCTCGAAATTTCAAATCATTTGGACATCTGAGTAGCTCTCGACGAAAAAGAGAAATTTGGGGTATGTTAAATAGTGTACTGTTCATATACTGTTTTGACCCAATTTGTCTTTTTTGCTGAGAGGTACTCAGATCGCTCGATCGGGTTCAGTTAACTGCCATCGATCGATCGCTCGTGTTCAGTAACGCGTAGCCTGTAGTGCAATCGCTCGGGTTCAGTAGGCGAACGCCTCACTCGGGTTCAGTTAGAGCGCAACGCCTCGCACCCACGTGTGTGTGTGTGTGTACGAGAGAAATGCGAAAACCTCTGTGCATCGATCGGCCCCGACCACCCACCGTAACCGGGAACACCCTGATATTTTCCTCGCCCTCGCTTCTACCACGGTATTTTCCTTCATGGACGGCCCAAAGAATGTCATGCAGCTGCGTCACCGGCCCATTTTCTGTCATGATTTTTTGTCATACAAGTAGGAGCCCACCACATCTATGATGATACCGGGTTTTGTCACAATTATCATCATAGAAGTGTCATAAGTATGACAGGAAAAAAATTGTTCGGCCCAAAATGTCACGGGTGTGTCTTTTTTTGTAGTGCTAGGACTAGGAATTCCTAGTAGGACTCCTCATCTTGGGGCATGCCCCTAGGGGCCGGCGGCCTCCCCTTGCTCCTTTATATACGGGGATAGGGGGCACCCTAGGACACACAAGTTTCTCTCCCAACCGTGTGCGGTGCCCCCCTCAATAGTTACACACTTCGATCATACCATCGTAGAGCTTAGGCGAAGCCCTGCACCAGTAGCATCATCATCACCATCGCCATGCCATCGTGCTGACGGAACTCACCCTCGTCCTCAACTAGATCAATAGCACGAGGGATGCCATAGATCTGAGCGTGTGCTGAACGCGGAGGTGTCGTGCGTTCGGTACTTAATCGGTTGGATCGCGAAGAAGTTCGACTACATCAACCACCTTATTAAAACGCTTCTGCTTTCGGTCTATGAGGGTACATGGACACACTCTTCCCTCTCGTTGCTATGTATCACCTAGATAGATCTTGTGTGATCGTAGGAATTTTTTTGAAATTACTGTGTTCCTCAACAAGAACATACTTTATGTGTGTATAATCTAGTGAGGCGTTTTGGCTCCCAGGATCATCTGCACCTGTGCTGAATAAAAAAATCAAAAGAAATACTAGAAAAATTCAAAAAAAAATCATTTGATGGCATGGTAGATAATTTGGTGCGTGATGTTCGCTCGAAATTTCAAATCATTTGGACATCTGAGTAGCTCTCGGCGAAAAAGAGAAATTTGGGTTTGTTAAATAGTGTACCGTTCATATACTGTTTGGACCCAATTTGTCTTTTTTGCTGAGAGCTACTCAAATGTCCAAATGCTCTGAAATTTGGAGCGCACCTCACACACCAAATTATCTACCTTTCACAAAAAATTGGATTTTTTGAATTTTTTTGAATTTTTTATGAATTGTTTCTTGACCGGGTGCAGATGAGCCCGGGCTCAGAATAGGATATTCGTGTATAATATTCATTCTCTATGTTGTTCGACGGGTCGAAATATAGAGCAAGAGAGAAACGTATGAAAACCCATGCTCACGTCTCATCTCTCTTATTAGATCGGGCAATGTTGATATGCGCATGTGTTATCTTTGCTGAAGGGGAGGAGTATTCATGATAACTTTTTGCTGGTAAGGCAGATGGCTAGGAGGCTGCACAAGAGGAAGGTAAAAGGAGTGCTACTCAAACTATACATAACCAGAGCATTCCACTACTGCAGGATGCTACTAACGCGATAGTACGATCAGAGACCCTTCGAGAAACTGTGTGTAATGCAATAATCGCAAACCGTGGTGTCAAAGAACCATCAAAAATGCCAAAAACGTTTGTGATGACGGATGCATCAAACACGGTTCAGATTTTAGTTGCGTGTGCGATGCAGGCCACATGATTCAGTTTAATTAACTATTTGCGATGAGGAGTAACAAAAGAAACGGGCAGCCAGATGAAGGCGTGTGCGATGCACAGCATACGGTTCACTCGAATGAACTGTTTGTGATGAGGAGGAACAACAGAAACGGATAGCTAGATAAAGGTGTGTGCGATTGAGGGCATACGCTTCAGAAGGATTAACTGTTTGCGATTAGGCAATAGAACAGAAACGATCAGCCAGATCAAAGGTGTGTGCGATTGATTGCATACACTTCACATGGATGAACTGTTTGCGATTAGCCACAATAAACAGACACAGTTAGACAGATCAATGTGTGTGCGCTAGACGGGAATGCATTCTAACTAAAATAAGCGTGCGTGATGGTAATAACGAGTGTGCATGGTTCTTGGAACAAGATGTGTGCTGACATTGCCGATTGCGGTGCACCAAATGCCACGTACGCGGCCGAGAAAGCGTCCCACGTTACGCCATCCGGGAATAGTGCCACACTTAGAAATTATAGAACCGTCAATAAATTTTGAGCCTGCGTCCCATCACCTTCCAAATTGCAAACCTGTTCACCCCGATCAAAACCTAAATGGTTTCCCACTTAGGAGCGTATTAGTACTCGGTTATAAATAATGTACTATGCCAAGATGACTGCACATTCCTCCCTCACCTCCTCATCCACAAAAGCAAACAAGTCATTCAACATCTTTCTCTTGCATCTGCCATGGCCAGATTGAGTTCTCGGTCGAGAGATTACCACCACGGAGAGACAAGCGTGGAAGCGGAAGCACGAGAGATGTCCAACTTAGTCACGAAAGCAGCCGACATGTCCCGTCACGCCGCTGAAGCAGCATGGAGGTCTCGCCGCACAGCCGAAGCAGCACAGAGGTCCCGCCGCATCGTTGATGTAGCAGACTGGTGTCGGTGTCAAAACCGGCAGATATCGGGTAGGGGGTCCCAAACTGTGCGTCTAAGGCTAATGGTAACAGGAGGCGGGGGACACGATGTTTACCCAGGTTCGGGCCCTCTCTATGGAGGTAATACCCTACTTCCTACTTGATTGATCTTGATGATATGAGTATTACAAGAGTTGATCTACCACGAGATCGAGGAGGCTAACCCTAGAAGCTAGCCTATGATTATGATTGTTGTTTTTGTCCTACGGACTAAACCCTCCGGTTTATATAGGCACCAGAGGGGGCTAGGGTTACACAGAGTTGGTTACAGAGAAGGAAATCTACATATCCGAATTGCCAGGCTTGCCTTCCACGCAAAGGAGAGTCCCATCCGAACACGGGACAAAGTCTTCTATCTTGTATCTTCATAGTCCAACAGTTCAGCCAAAGTATATAGTCCGACTGTCCGAGGAACCCTTAATCCAAGACTCCCTCAGTAGCCCCTGAACCAGGCTTCAATGACGATTGAGTCCGGTGCGCAGATTGTCTTCGGCATTGCAAGGTGGGTTCCTTCTCCGAATACTCCAAAGTAGATCTTGAACACAAGAATCGTGCCCGGCTCTGCAAAAACAAATTCCACATACCACCGTAGAGAGTATAATATTTCACGAATCTAATCTGCTGACAGTTTATTCACAGCGTGATATCACACCATGGCCTGGTTATTATTCGAACCATTTTATTATCCTGCCACAACACGTTTTACGAGGCGCATGATCTGCTCTGCCACAACACGTTTTACGAAATAACATAACACAGAGCCAGAAATGGCAAGAGCTTGGGGAATAAGCGAGCTTTAGGGAATGTGGGGAGGCGCATGATCCGCCTATATAAAGGGTAAGGATTCCCCTCTTACACCCACGCCTTCTGCTTCCTCTGCTCATCCATTCTCGAGCTCCAACGCCCAAGCTTTCGCCTTCTCCGCAAAATCACTCCAGACATGTCCGGTGCGGGAGGCAAGTGGATGGCCTCCTCCTCAAGAAGGAAGACATCAAGAAACTCCGGGGGGGGGGGGGATATTTGTCCAAGGACATCGCGCATCGGCTTCCGACCAAGGGGCAGGTCGTCCCTACCCCGGAGCCCCAGTAAAGGGTGGTATTCCTCTCCCATTTCGTCTGCGGGCTGGGATCCCCCCTACACCCATTCATCCGTGGACTAATGCTCTATTGCGGGCTAGATTTCCATGATTTGGCCCCCAACTCTATCCTCAACATCTCGGCATTTATTGTCGTGTGCGAGGCCTTTCTCCGCATCCCACCTCACTTCGGCCTATGGCTGAAGACTTTCAATGTGAAGCCAAAAGTGGTGAGCGGCCGACAAGCAGAGTGCGGAGGCGCCATGGTGGGTAAGATGCCCAAGGTCACCTGGCTCGAAGGCTCTTTTGTGGAGATCGTAAAGGGGTGGCAATCGGGGTGCTTCTACATCACCGAGCCGCGCGACACTAACTGGGCAGCGACCCCCAAAATCCGATCTGGCATTCCCATGCGGCTCACCTCTTGGATGGAGAAGGGCCTATCTTGGGGCTCAGCAGAAGAACTGACTGGACTCCAGACATGTGTTCAAAACATGGTGAGCAAGAAAATCAAGCTCGTCAATGTGATCCAAGTCATGCTCTTCCGCCGGATCCTTCCGTGCCAGAGACGGGTTTTCAATTTGTGGGAGTTCGACCTGGCCGAACACCAGATGCTGAAAGAACTCTTTGACTCGATGCACGAAGACATCTGGAAAGTGATGTTCAAGGACGGCAAGACACCACCACCCACGACCGAAGATCGCGGGCTTAGCGCAAAACGCCAAGCTAATCCGGTGAGTTATCATATTCGTGAGACATGCCCTTTTACTAACATGCCTGCGGGAGGAACCTAAGCCTCCATACCAATCTTTTAGGATTGGGTAGCGGTGGCGGAGAGGATCGACTGTCCGGCCCCGCAACCTGAAGATACAGAATCACCTCTCCTGACGAAGATGTTATTTCCGGCGCCCTATGAGGTGCTGGAGAAGAAGGCCAAGAAGGTGGCTACGGGGACCAGAGATGGTCTCCGACGTAAGGGTGCCTCGGACATGATGTCTGAGGGCACCAAGACGAGCTCCTCCACCGAAGACGAAGACGAGGAGGAGGAAATCCGTCCCCCACCTACTGGGGGGAGGAAGAGGAAGGTCTCCTCACACGGGAAGGCCGATACGTCCAAGAAGGGAAAGACTTCCCTTCCGGACTACTCCGCCGAGGCTACCAACAACAACGAGGAGTGGGACCCCAGGGTCAAGCCCCTGGCCAAATCGTAAGTATTCGAACATACTAGTATGCCAGATCTATTTGTTTTATCTCGTCTTACCATACTAGTCATGTTCCTGCAGTCCGGCCAAGTCCAACATCGAGATATCCTCCTCTTCGGAGGGATCATTGGACCCGGCGGTGATGTATAGCGAGTCTGTCCCAACAGCTTCCTCCCCCAAGGGTGCGGACAATACCGAGGTGTTGTCTCGAAGGATGCCAGGCCAAGGGGAGACCATTCTTGAGATGCCGTAAGGTGAGACACCGGTGACCGAACATTTGGCGGGCAAGGTCTCCATGGACACCGAGTTTGGGGGCCGCAGCCAGTTTGGCCCCAAGCCGAATTCAGCTCCGGAAACCCAAAAGGTTCCGAACTCGGCAAAGAGGGCTGCCCCTAGCAAGGGGAGCGCGTCTGTACCGATGACCTCCGTCCATCCGGAGGCACCGGACAGGTTGCTGGAAGCGCTTCGCGGCATTGCCATTGATGAAGAACACCATACTCTGATGAGTATGGTGATAAAGAAGGTTCAGTCCGTCAAAAGTGGACTGACAGAAGCCTGCGCTAGCCTTCTAACAGGCTTTGATGTAAGCAATAAAATTGTGGAAAAATATCACAGTATAGACAGTAGCCCCTGATGCTCTGTTAGGTGTTCGGAAAGAAAAGCCGAACAGAGAATCAAATAATAATCGCGGGAGTCTAACAAGAGATGTCTTATGTGAATAAGCAGGTGTCGCTGCTAGCCGCTGCCGCTCGTACTGCGGAGGTCTCTGGACTAAAGCAGAGCCTGGAGCGGACCGAGGAAGAACTCGGCCTTCTGAAGAGGCAGCTGGAGGAGAGCCAAGGTATATAGTACTCTGCATGTATACTTATTAGTGATAATTGGTTTGCGCTGATGAAAGCGTTATGAACTGTTGTAGGGGCCATGACCGAGGCGGCGACCCTGAAGGAGGCGTTAGCCGAGGCCGAAGACAAAGCGGCCAAGGAACGCGCCGCATGCGAGAAACATGAGGCCCGGGTCTACGAGGTGCAGCAAGAGCTCCAGGATGCCGTCAAGAAGTGCGAATCCTTCGAGCGTGACTTGAAGACTAAAGAGTCCTGGCTTGCCAAGTCCCTCCAGAGCACACAAGATGCCAGAGACGAAGCCTAGAGAGCCCTCCAGGAAGTCCAGGAAGCCCAAAATATTGCAAGGCATTTGTTATGCAAAGCAAGCATGTGAAGGAAACATTCTTTTTACTTATCCGAATTCGGAGTTCTCCGGGAGCATTTGCGGATTTGCCGCGCAGCATAGCAGACGCTACAGAGTTCTACCGAGCCGAAGAAGGGAGCTCGACGGAGAAGTGCTTCTGGTCCCAGTACCTTGGGCCAGAGCATCCGCGGCCCTTGAGCGACCAGCTGAAGCAGTTAGTCGAACTGCACAAGGCGACCGAACTGGCCATGAAGGACCTTATAGTCCGGCTGTGGCCGGTCGAGCCCCTGCCTAACAGTTACTTCGGACTCGTTAAGTGGCTTGTAAGTGCCTGGCCACGACTTGACGTCATAAAGTGGTCGGTGTGCATTGAGGGTGCGCGGATGGCATTTGTCCATGCAAAGATGCATTGGGCAAAGATGAATGCCAAGGCGCTGATGACCGAGGGACCGCTAGTGGGCAAGGAGCACCGTCATCCCGAGATGTATTATAACGGAGTCCTGGAGGGAGCCCGCTTTGTGGCGGAACAATGCGCGAAGGATATAATCTTTGAATGAATACATTTATTTTATCCTATCCTGTAATATAAAACAAGTTCGCTACGCAATATGTATTGCATGTTTATTTAAAATTGTCTCTCCAGTGCGGTCGTTTATGAAATTTTGAGAGTTGGCCATTCGTCAGCTTCTGCCCCCACATAGCTAGTACAGGGGTGTTCAGGATGAATCTAAACACTCTTTATCCAAGTCTTTTGGTCCTTTAAGGAGGTGTTTAGCACGACGAACAAGGAAATCGGACTATATGGCTTTATCACTCTCACTTAGCCATAGGAGCTCTATAACTTTAAATTTCGGCAAAGCCCCTATTATTCGGAAGGCCGAACTTGGGGCGCTATACACGCCTAAATCGGGCAATAACCGATTCCTCGCTTGAAGCAGAAAAATCTTTAAGGATTTTGAGACCTCTCGAACAGCGACCAGCTCCCGCTACATCATGACAGTCAGTTTTTGGCTTTCTCTACTGAGTTGCTCGTCCGGAAGAACCGGGACACAATCACAGTAGTTCTCCCTGTGCCGCCTTAGCCGATATAGTGGAACGTAAGGTGGCAAAACATGGGATCCAGGTAGACCCAACATTTGATCAAAGACATGATTCGGAGCCAATGCATATAATGCTATAAGTCCGAGGTGCCGAGCTATACTAAAAAGTGTTCGGACTTTCTTGCCGTTTTATGGGTGCATTGAAGCCCCTGGCGATTTAAAGCGTACCAGAATGTACGAATGCAGTAAGTACAAAGACAAGGAAAGAGATGAAATAAAAAACACATCAAGTTAATTTCCATTGTAATTTGAATAATATGTCAAGGCGTATTTGTACCCCTCGTGTGAGAAGCGAACAAGGCTATTTAACATGTCGTTTACCAAGAGCGGGCTGCGTGCAGGTATGTAAACAGGAATAACGATCATGAACAAAGACCACATGGGAACTCCCTTGTACGTCCAAGCCCCTGGCTTCTCTTGGTGTATTCTTCCGCGATGGGTTCGATGATCCTGTTATAGAAAATAGAGCCTCAAGAAGAGAAGACCTGAACGGAGAAGAAAAAGTGAGGGTGTGCGGATCCGAGAGCGGTTGAGCCGCGGTGTGGACCGCACTCTAACTGTGCCTCCGTCTATGCCCATGGTATTTTAAGTGCGTAGTTATTTATGCGCGGCACAAATTGTGCTGCTTGACTGGGACTAGAACGGAGGCCAAATTGCTAGATGAGCTCTGGGCGAGCTAGATGGTTTTGTTGCAGAGCAGTTCAGACTCGTTTAAGATTTCCCGGGGGCCTTATTTCCGAATTGAGGTTCTGCCCTAAGAAGGCCGCCCTATGCTTCGGCTGCCAGTGTCGCGGTGTGCTCCTCGGCACGGAGGGAGCGCTCTGTATTCCCGTTAACTGTTATGACACCGCGGGGTATGGGTATTTTGAGCTTGAGGTAAGCACAATGTGGTACCGCATTGAATCGAGCGAATGCGGTTCGTCCGAGCAATGCATGATAACCACTGTGGAAGGGGACGATGTCGAAGATTAACTCTTCGCTTTGGAAATTATCTGGTGATCCAAAGACCACTTCCAGTGTGATTGAGCCTGTGCAACAAGCCTCTACACCTGGTATGACACCTTTGAAGGTAGTTTTGGTAGGCTTGATCCTTGCGGGATCGATGCCCATTTTGTGCACTGTGTCTTGATATAGCAGGTTCAGGCTCCTGCCCCCGTCCATAAGGACTCGATCGCGTAGACGTCCCTTAGTGCGCGCTTCCGTTCCCGCTTTGGGATATGGGTGGCGTATATCATATTCACCGTTTTACTTGGGGAGGAAATTTCTTCTGTCCCCATGTGTTCGGTGGTTGGGGCTCCTTGTCGTCATCGCTATGCAGCCCCTTTTTATTTTCGGCATTTAACTTGCCGACCTGTTTGAACACCCAACACTCTCTGTTGGTGTGGTTGGCTGGTTTATTGGGGGTGCCATGGATTTGACATGGATGATCGAGGATGCGGTCCAAACTGGACGGACCCGGATTGTTTCTTTTAAATGGCTTCTTCCGTTGACCGGACTTGGAGCCACTGAATCCGGCATTGATGGCCGTGTCTTTGGTGTTATCGCCATTATTTCGACGCTTGAATCTGTTGCGTCGGGGTTTGCTGTTGCTGTCTCTAGCATCTGAGGCGCCAGGCTTTCCTGACGTGTTGCTGCTACGGGCTAACCAGCTATCCTCGCCCGTGCAAAAGCGGTTCATGAGTGTTGTGAGGGTTGAGGGAGTCCTGGATTAGGGGGTATCCGGACAGCCGGACTATATACATCGTCCGGACTATTGGAGCGTGAAGATACAAGACTCAAGACTCCGGCCCGTGTCCGGATGGGACTCTCCTTTGCATGGAAGACAAGCTTGGCAATCCGGATATTATATTTCCTTCCTTATAACCGACTCCATGTAAACCCTAGCCCTCTCCGGTGTCTATATAAACCGGAGAGGTTGGTCCTTAGAAGGCCGATCACAATTACAATCATACCATCATAGGCTAGCTTCTAGGGTTTAGCCTCTACGATCTTGTGGTAGATCTACTCTTGTACTACTCACATCTTCAATATTAATCAAGCAGGAAGTAGGGTTTTACCTCCATCGAGAGGGCCCAAACCTGGGTAAACATTGTGTCCCTTGCTTTCTGTTACCATCAGCCTAAGACGCACAGATCGGGACCCCCTACCCGAGATCCGCCGGTTTTGACACCGACATTGGTGCTTTCATTGAGAGTTCCTCTATGTCATTGCTGCAGGGCTTGATGGCACCTCAATCATCAACAACACGGTCCAGGGCGAGACTTTTCTCCCCGGACAGATCTTTGTGTTCGGCGGCTTTGCACTGCGGGCCAATTCGCTTGGCCATCTGGAGCAGATCGACATCTATGCCCCTGGCCACTAGGTTAGGTTCAGAAACTTGAACTACACGACGGATATTCGCGGAGACTTGATCTTCGACGGATTTGGGCCTGCGCCAGGAGCACCGAACAATCACGATGAGCACGGCTTGGACCTGCTGTCGGATGATGCTCGGGATATCACCCCTGCAGTAGCCCCGGATCTATATCCGGAGCAGGTTGCGTTGCCTAAGGACGGAGGGGTGGACCCCGCCCCACAGGCCGCATACTCATCGGCGGTGGAGCCGAACACAGGTCTCACCTCTGTGGAAGCCTGGAACCCCGGGCCCCCGGACTCATATCCGGTTGCTGGTTCCGGTCTGCACACCCTCGAGCCAGTCGAGCCAGGTTGGGCTCTGGTAATGGACTTTACCGCTGCAGACATCTTCCAGCACTCGCCCTTTGGCGACATGCTGAACTCATTAAAGTCTCTCTCTTTGTTAGGAGGCTTTGGGACGAACTATGTCCGACTTGAGTGGGGAACAGACGACGAAGGAATTCGCTGCCCACCCACCACCCACTTCATTGCCACGATCGATTATTTAACCGACGTTCTTGACTTTGACTCTGAAGACATCGACGGCATGGACGACGATGTAGGAGACGCTTCAGAATCTCTGGGGCACGGGACTACTACATCGTCACACGATATATACATGGTGGATACGCCCAAGGAGGACGACGGCGATAATCCGGAAGATAAAACACCTGGGCAAAAGCCAAAACGGCGGCGCAGACGCCGCTCAAAGTCTAGCAACAGTAAAAATAGCGACAAGAGTGCAAGAAGGATCGACATACCATTAAACCCCGAAGGCTATAACGACCACATGGACCCAGCGATGGAGCAGGACGAGCCAGGTCACGCCGAACCAAGTACGGAGCAGATACCCGATCACAATGATCCGGAGGGACGAGCTCATCAAACCACCCCAGGACAAGAACACAGTCCGGACGATGATGCATTCATCATCTCGGAAGAACGCGTGGAACGAGACAACCTCCACAGAAAGCTTATGGCCACAACTAGAAGCCTAAGGAAGCAGAAGCAACGGCTCAAAGCCGCACAGGAAACGCTCAATCGTAGATGGAATAAAGTGCTAGACATTGAAGAACGATATGGCGATGATCGCCATACAAAGAGCTACCCAAAATGCAAGCTACTGCCAGAATTCGATGATGAGGCCGTTCCACCAAAGAATAATACGACCAAGACCAGACATACCACTTCACAACCGCAACAGAACGGCTACTGATGCCGCGCACGATCTACGTGAGCATCTGGATAAGAAAGCCGGTGCGGCCAGGTCCATCTACGGATCTAAAGAACACACCCCGGCGAGGGACTATGGTCACCAAAACGATCATATAAGCCAAATACCAGTTCGGAATAAACACCGGACACAACAACAGCCGACTGCATGCCACAACGCGTCTAGATACAGAGGGGCTGCCCATCCCCTGTGCTTCACCGAAGAAGTACTGGACCATGAATTCACAGAAGGTTTTAAACCTGCGAACATAGAGGCATACGACGGAATGACAGGCCCAGGGGTCTGGATCAAGGATTTTATCCTCCATATTCACATGGCTCATGGGGATGACCTCCACGCCATCAAATACCTTCCCCTCAAGTTGAAGGGACCAGCCCGACACTGGTTGAAAAGCCTCCCCAAAAATTCAATTGGGAGTTGGGAGGAACTCGAGGACGCTTTCAGGGCCATTTTTCAAGGGACTTATGTCCGGCCTCTGGATGCAGACGATCTAAGTCACATAATCCAACAGCCCGGAGAGTCCGCCCGCAAGCTTTGGAACAGATTTCTCGCTAAGAAGAATCAAATTGTCGATTGTCCGGACGCCGAATCCTTAGCAGCATTCAAACACAGCATCTGCGACGAGTGGCTTGCCCGACACCTTGGCCAAGAAAAGCCAAGGACAATGGCAGCCTTAACAAGCCTTATGACCCGCTTTTGCATGGGTGAAGATAGCTGGCTAGCCCATAAAAGAACCAGCGACCCAGCACATCCGAAATAAGGGATGGCAACGGGAAGCCACGGCATAATAAAAACAAACGCCAAAACAAGGAAGAGAGCCTGGACAACACAACGGTCAATGCAGGATTCAGGGGCTCTCGGCCTGATCAGCAAAATAAGCCATTTAAAGGAGTAAAGAGGGACCGTTCGGTCTGAACAGACTATGCCAAATTCATGGCACCCCGGAGAAACCTACGAACCACACGCATAGAGAATGCTGGGTCTTCAAGCAGGCCGGCAAATTAAATGCCAAACACAAGGGGAGGGAAACACCAAGTGAAGACGAGGATGAACCTCGCCAGCCGAACACTGGGGGACAGAAAAAATTCCCGCCAGAGGTTAAAACAGTAAACATAATCCACGCGACTCACACATCCACGAGAAGGCACAAATGCGCGCATAGAGACGCGCACTGGATGTCTTATCCGATCACCTTCGATCGCATGGACGGCCGAACTAGTATTCGACGCGGAGGATCAAAGGCCTTGCTGCTGGACCCAATAATCGACGGATACCGTCTCACCCGTGTCCTGATGGACGGCGGCAGTAGTCTCAACTTAATATACGAGGACACTATCCGCAGGATCAGGATAAACCCATCCAGAATTAGCCAAAGCAACACCACCTTTGAAGGGGTGATACCAGGCGTTGAAGCTTACGGCTGGGGCTCCATCGTACTGGAGGTAACATTTGGCTCCCCAAGCAACTCCAGAAGCGAAGAACTACTCTTCACCATTGCACCCTTCCAAAGCGACTATCATGCATTGCTTGGAAGAATGGCCTTCACCCGCTTCAATGCATTGCCGCACTATGGCTACCTTACACTCAACATGCCCGGTCCATGTGGCGTCATTACCATTAGCGGAATCACAGAGCGCTCTTCAGTGCAGAGGAACAGCGACGGCCCTGGCGGCCGGACTGTAAGCGGCCTCCAATATCAAAAAACATGACTGGTCATTAAGACCAGAGACACAGTTAGACGAGTACGGTAGCCCGGATAAAACTGAACTAGGGCACCGTACATGAAATCCCATAGCAGACACCAGGGGCTATAAATATTTAATACAGCCTCACACTTGGCTCAACCTTATTGGCAGGCCAACATCTTACACTTTTATTATCCATCGCATACTTATGTTGAACTCTCCTACGTGTTTTCTCTTTTCCACAGACAACATTCGCGCGATACCCTTCCAGGATACGGCACAACGGAGACAAAGGTGCAGACGTGCAGCAGGGCCCGCTCAATAGGTTTCTTTTTAGATTAAGCCCCTGTGTAAACCTTTTCTACTGCCTCTTGTTGTTTAACCATCCCATGGGTTCCATACCCACAAAGGATACTGCCGTTATTGGCATTTCGCCACGACGGATTAAACGCACGTACCTGGAAATTTGGGGGTTTATAATAGGCTTTCTTTAGCCTATTTTCTTTTATAAAGACCGAATACCTTCGGGAGTGTTCGGCGTCACGAGTTTGGCCTTATATGCATGAGCTCCGAATCATGTCTTTGGTCAAATGTTGGGTTTGCCCGGCTCCTAGGTTTGCCGCCTTACGTTCCGTTATTATCGGCTAAGGCGGCCAAAGGAGAACTACTGCGATTGTGCCGTGGTTATTCCGGATGAGCACCTCAGTAGAGAAAGCCGAAAACTGACTGTCATGATACAGTGAGAGACTGTTCAATCACTCGAAGACTCACCGGAATCTTTAGGATTCCTCCGCATTAACGAAGGGCCGTTTCCCGGCCATGTACATACGCGCCCGTATTCGGATGCACGCGAAGGTACCAGGGGCTACATAGTAGCCCCACCATTAGACTCCCATGGCTAAGCGAAAGTGTTACAGCTATATAGTCCGGTTGCATAGTTCGACGTGCGATCACCTCCTTAATGGACCAAGACGTTGGATCAAGTGTGATTAAGCATATTTTTCACGAACACCCACGCATTGTATGCATGGGGGCTGAAGCCAACGACTGCTAACTTTTGAATTACTTATATATATATATATATATATATATATAAACGGCCGCACAGGGGACACAATCATATTTTCAGGAAAAAACTATAAACATAGCCTCATAATCAAAATAAACATTGTTTTTACAATGATTCGACTTATCACTCGAACAAAACATTCTTCGAGCACTGCACCTCTATTAGGCGGGCACCTTCTGTGACTTGCGCCAAGTAGTGCTCGGCCGGATATTGGCGTCCCACCTAATCCTGGGTCGCTATAATGGTGGCCTCCATATCCGTCCAATAGGCTTTAACGCGGGCAAGAGCCATTCGTGCACCCTCTATGCACGCCGACCTCCTCATGACGTCGATCCGAGACACAGCCCCAAGGAATTGTTGCACCAAACCAAAGTAACTGTCCGGCTTAGGCCCCTTCGGCCAAAGATGGTCTATTACAGACCACATTGCAAGCCCGAACTTCCTGTGAAGCTCCGCCATAGTAGCCAACTTCTCATTTACGGCAGCGGGCGAGTGGGAGCATCAATTTGCGACCAAAAAAGCTTCTCTACTTCCTTATCACCTTGTTCCTCGAAGATCTTGGCAGCGTCAGCTGTACTATTCGCCAAGTCTACATATGCGTCTGCAGGACTCCAGCGTCCAGCAAGGGGAGCATACTTCGGATCCAAAAACTTCGTCCGCAGTAAGTAGGAGCCCCCAGCCATGATTTTGTCGGCCTATTGGAGCTCCTCCCGCATACCCCGGATCTCAGTCCGCATCTCTTTGATGGCGTTAAGTGCCTTGTCTAGCTCGGCCGAACTATCCTTATACTCCTTTTCAAGGAGTACATACCGGTCGGCAGCATTTTTCAACTCCACAGCCATTTCAGCTATCTTTTCCTCGCTTCGGCGATGAGCAGCCTGTTCGGCTCTCAATTCTTCAGCCGCCTTTAGGGCAGCCGCATTGCTAGCCCGGGCTTGTTCCTTGGCCTGAGCAAGTTCCGCCCTCAGGGCTTCCATGGCAGCAGCACCATCTGCAGTACAAACACATTGCATTAATATTATGCCTCTCTCGCATTTTCCTATACAAACATAATAAGGGGAGCAAAACACATACCCTGTGACTCTTCCAGCCTCTTGTTCACCAGCGTGATATCGGCATTGATAGATCCGATCTGCCTCCTTAGTTCGGCAACTTCAACAGACTGGTCGGCTGCCGGATCCTTAGATACCTGCGCACATGTACAGCGCAGCCATTACTATATGATCCCCCGTTTGTCGCCTATGGCGGGCAACGAGAGTCTCAGGGGCTACTATCCACATGGAGCACACCTAGCGCGTGCCTCACAACCAAAAAATAGTGCATTTTTCACTACATACCTCAAAGCCTTTGAGCAGGCTCGTAAATGCCTCATTCAAATTGCTTGTAGTAGATGAAATCTTCATGAGCACCATGTTCATTAATGAGCGGTGCTCCTCCGAGAGCGCAGCTCGCTCCAGAAGACCTATCAGTACGTCCGGTCAGACATCGAACTGCGCCGGACCCTTCTCATCGCCCCCCGTGGGAGCCAAACGCTCCAGGCTGAGGGTGACTGACGTATTAGCCTCCGGCTTCGGCAGATCCGGACTCCTTCGTGATGACACCTCAGTGTTGCCCGCTTCATGAGGCGGAGAGGTGGGTGGGATATCACTCTCCATCATCTCCGGAGGAAGATCCCCCGAAGACGAACTCTGTTGAGAAGAGCTGTTAGCCGGACTGCAAAAAATGAGTCCTGGTTATGGATCTCAGAGAAACACTGTACCTTCGAATTAACGATTAACTTACAGCTCGGTGGAGGGCTGGCCCGTTGGTGGGCATGACGCGGTGAGGGTGCCCGTCGCGGCAGAACCCCCTGGTGATACCTTCTTTTCTTCCCTTTCTTCGGCATCTCCGTCTCCAAGTCTTCGGAGGCGGCCCACTTCCTCCCGCGCGGGGAGGAGTCTTTAGCCCCCCCTTCCCGACTATCCTCCTCAGGGGAGGTAACGATTCCCCCGGTTTGGATGTGTAGTGTGTGAAGTTCGGCTTCACTGCCCTTTCCTTCGCCTTTCCTTGAGGGGATTTTGCTGAGCACCCGGCCAAGCATCTTGGCAACGGTTGGACCAGGCGAGCCTTCAGGCAGTGGCGCCGGACACCTGATTCTCTCCGCCTTGTTGAGCCATTCCTAGCCATGGAGGGTTTTTCAGAATAATGGTTATGACAAATATAAACGAAGTGTCCGGCTTTAAGGTTACTTACTTGGGTATGTAGGCGATTCCAGCTTAGGCCTGCATCCTCGGTGGTGTCCGGGCACTTTACTTGTGGTCCGAAGAATAATTTACACATCCCTTCGAGCTTCAGGCAGAAGAAGTGCTTAATAGTCCGCGGACCCTCCGGATTGAACTCCCACATCCGGAGAGGCCGACGTTTGCACGGCAACATCCGTCGGATTAGCATCACTTGAATTATGCTGACAAGATTTATGTCCCTCTCAAGAAGCTCCTGGATGCGATTCTGCAGTATTGGTACATCGCCAGCGGGCCCCCAGTTCCGTCCTACGTCGGTCCAAGACGCCAACTGTGATGGAGGGCCCAAGCGGAACTCGGGGGCGGCTACCCACTTTGTGCCTCTGGGAGCCGTAACATAAAACCACCTCCGTTGCCATACATCGGATACTTCCGGGAAAGATCCCTCTGGCCATGGGGCATCGGCGTTCCTGCTTATTATGGCACCTCCGCACTCCGCATGTCACCCCTCGATCATCTTCGGCTTCACATTGAAGGTCTTGAGCCATAAGCCAAAGTGTAGGGTGACGTGGAGAAAATCCTCGCACACAATAATGAACGATGAGATATGGAGGATAGCGTCTGGAGCCAGATCATGAAAAACCAACCCATAGTAGAACATGAGCCCCCTCACGAAGGGGTCGAGGGTGAGGCCCAGGCCTCGGAGGAAGTGAGGGACAAACACAACGCTCTCATTGGGCTCCGGTGTAGGGATAACCTGCCCTGGAGCAGGAAGCCTGTGCTGGATATCGGCGGTCAGGTATCTGACCTCCCTAAGCTTTGTAATGTCCTCCTCTTGGATTGAGGAGGCCACCCACCGGCATTTGCGTTGGATCCGGACATATTGGAGGATCTGGGGTGTTGCAGCTTATGTCTTGGGTGTTAGAACTCGAGGTGCGAGAAGGAGCAAGGGAGGTGGAAAAGAGGCATAGGCCTCGACCCCTTTATAAAGGGGATGAATATCAAGAGTCCTCAGTGCAACTGCTTGAGACTTATCCAAAAGTACACGGAGTCATACCAACGGTCATCGTGGGGCCACACACACCCATATTGATGAAAGATCCCGTAATAAGAGGAACACGACCTCTGCTTTGACAGGACGTGCCAATAAAACCGCCTCGCAACGGGATTCGAGGTGGGGCAAGAAACGCCGGTTCGTGTTGGACCAGGCCACGATGCAAGGGCAAGACGTATGAAGATTGCCAGCATAACGGATTTATGCTATGTTCCCTACAATGGTATGTGAAGATCATTTTGCAGATCCGGACACGGTCTACGTGTTTGATGTTTACCTTGGAGTATTCGGAGAAGGAACCCGCCTTGCAATGCCAAAGACAAGACTGAGCGTCGGACTCATCGGCATTGAAGCCTGGTTCAGGGGCTACTGAGGGAGTCCTGGATTAGGGGGTATCCGGATAGCCAGACTATATACATCGTCCGGACTATTGGAGCGTGAAGATACAAGACTCATGACTCCGGCCCGTGTCCGGATGGGACTCTCCTTTGCGTGGAAGACAAGCTTGGCGATCCGGATATTATATTTCCTTCCTTGTAACCGACTCCATGTAAACCCTAGCCCTCTCCGGTGTCTATATAAGCCGGAGAGGTTGGTCCTTAGAAGGCCGATCACAATTACAATCATACCATCATAGGCTAGCTTCTAGGGTTTAGCCTCTACAATCTCGTGGTAGATCTACTCTTGTACTACTCATATCTTCAATATTAATCAAGCAGGAAGTAGGGTTTTACCTCCATCGAGAGGGCCCGAACCTGGGTAAACATTGTGTCCCTTGCTTCCTGTTACCATCATCCTAAGACGCACAGATCGGGACCCCTACCCGAGATCTGCTGGTTTTGACACCGACAAGGGCTGCCGGTTTTTACACTCGTCACGGATGTTGTGCTTAAAGGCCGCTAGGGCTTCGGCATGCGGACAGTCGACAATTTGATTCTTTTTAGTTAAAAACCGAGTCCAGAATTTCCTGGCTGACTCTCCGGGCTATTGGGTTATATGACTTAAGTCATCAGCGTCCGGTGGTCGTACATAAGTGCCCTGAAAGTTTTCGAGAAATGCATTTTCCAGGTTCTCCCAACTGCCAATGGAGTTTTCTGGCAGACTGTTTAGCCAGTGTCGAGCTGGTCCCTTGAGTTTTAGTGGGAGGTACTTGATGTCATGAAGACCATCACCACGGGCCATGTGAATATGGAGATGAATGTTTTCAATCCAGTCCGCGGGATCGGTTGTTCCATCATATGATACAATGTTCACGGGTTTAAACCCTTCTGGGAATTCATGTTCCATTACTTCATCCGTGAAGCATAGGTGGTGTGCGGCACCTTTGTGCCGGGCCACCTCGCGACGCAGTTCAGATGTAGCTGGTCTGCTGTATTTGGCCCTGGTGGATTTATATGTAGTGTATCCGGTGTGACGGTCATTGTCATGTGTTGAGGCGCACCCCCATGATTCGTAGATCGATCTTGGCTGTCCTGCTTTGTCTTCCAACTTGTACCGCAGGTCATGTTTGTATCCCCGAGCCTTTGTGTTTCTATTTGTATGGCGATAGGGTGCGGGCTGATATGCCGCTTTGTCCCGACCACGAGGTGGTTGGTCAGCCGCATCATGCGCTGGTAGTATGGGCTCTAACGCCTCGTCCTCGAATTGAGGTAGCAACCTGCATCTGGGGTAACTTTTAGTTGGGCGCTCGAGCCCTTATTCCTTGGCTGCCAGGACTTCAGTCCATCTATCAGCTAGCAGATCTTGGTCAGCTTGAAGCTACTGCTTCTTCTTCTTCAGGCTTTTCGCAGTGTCTATAAGCCATCGCTTGAAGGTTCCTACTCGGCGGGATCCTCAGGCACGGTAAGTTCGTCGTAGCCAAGGCTCACCTCATCCTCGGAGGGGGGCATGTAGTTGTCCTCCTCCGAGTTTTCATTCGTGGCCTGTTCGTCAGGGCTGGCTTGCCCATCCTCTCGTCCGGCCTGTTCGAATCCTGGCTGGGCGGGGTCGTCTTCATTGTCTTCGGCATTGTCCGGATTGCTATTTTCTCCTGTGTCGATATTGCTGTTTTTACCATGGCGTGGTTTAGAGCGGCGCCGCTGACGTTGGCGCTTTGGCTACTTCTCGGGAGGTTTATCCTCACCTGTATCCTTTTTTTCCTCGCCATTATCTTCTTTGGGGGTATCCAACATGTAAATGTCATATGACGAGGTGGCTGTCCATCACCCTGTGGGTGGTGGTTCCTCTTCTTCTCCCGCATCATCTTCCATACTGTTGATGTCTTCGGAGTCGAAGTCGAGCATGTCGGTCAAGTTGTCGACAGTGGCTATCAAGTGGGTGGTGAGTGGGTAGCGAAGCTCTTCGTCGTTCGTTTCCCACTCAAGTCAGACATAGTTCGGCCAGGAATCTCCTGACAAGGAGAGAGATCTTAATGAATTTAGCACGTCGCCCAAGGGCGATTGCTGAAAGATGTCCGCGGAGGTAAACTCCAAGATTAGCGCCCAATCTGTTTCGATAGGCGCGGACACACGCGGTTTGAAACCCGTATCCGGAGACGAGTCCGGGGGTCCGACAACATAGGCCTCGATAGAGGTTGAATCTGTGGGGTCCAGCCCCCCGTCCACGGACGGCGCGATCTGTTCTGGATCTAGGGCCAGGGCAGTCACAGGCTCGGTCTCCTGAGCGTAGTCCGATGACCGATTTGAGTCGTGTTCATCGTGGCTGCACAGAGCGACTGTCGTGGGTTTGAATCCGTCGAAGATCAAGTCTCCACGGACATCAGTGATGTAATTCAAACTTCCAAACCTGACCTGATGGCCAGGAGCGTAGGTATCGATCTGCTCCAGATGGCCAAGTGAGTTGGCCCGCAGTGCGAAGCCACCGAATACAAAGATCTGTTCGGGGAGAGAAGTCTCACCCTGGATTGCATCGTTAGAGACGATGGAGGGAGCCATCAAGCCCTATGATGACGACACAACATAACTCTCAATGAAAGCACCAATGTCGGTGTCAAAACAGGCGGATCTCTGGTAGGGGGTCCCGAACTGTGCGTCTAAGGCTAATGGTAACAAGAGGCGGGGGACACGATGTTTACCCAGGTTCGGGCCCTCTCTATGGAGGTAGTACCCTACTTCCTACTTGATTGATCTTGATGACATGAGTGTTACAAGAGTTGATCTACCACGGGATCGAGGAGGCTTACCCTATGATTATGATTGTTGTTTTGTCCTACGGACTAAACCCTCTAGTTTATATAGACACCGGAGGGGGCTAGGGTTACACAAAGTCGGTTACAGAGAAGGAAATCTACATATCCGAGTCACCAAGCTTGCCTTCCACGCAAAGGAGAGTCCCATCCGAACACGGGACAAAGTCTTCTATCTTGTATCTTCATAGTCCAACAGTCCGGCCAAAGTATATAGTCCTGTTGTCCGAGGACCCCTTAATCCAGGACTCCCTCAACTGGTCCGGTCGTGCCACAGAAGCAGCAGAGATGTCCTGTCCGCACTGCGAATGCACCAGAAATGTCCTCCCGCGCCGCAGCATCCTGGGAAAATCTCTCGCGGGCAGGCGAGGACTCTTACAGGCGCATGCATGCGATCGTCCATAGCCATATGGATGAAATCTCCGTCTAGATGAAGCTGCATAACGAGTTGATTGCCTCGTTTGAACAACTCTGGGCCGACTGCGACCTGCTAAGGGCGAAGCAGGCGGAGAAGACCGCTGCCTTGTTGAAGAGGACGGGCGTCATCGTCAAGGAACTTATGGACGAGAATGCCATGCTCTGCATCGAACGCGAAAGGCTGGTGGAGGAATCCGCGGTTGCTTCCGAGCAGCGTATTCAGGACATGAAACTGATGAAAGAGATCATCGCCGCTCGCGGCGAGAACTAGTCTCCACGACATGCAGCGCATCAAGAAAGTAGAGATCAGCGAGCCAGATCATTGTATGCGTCTTACATCTTCTTTTGCCCTTGTGTATTTCGGGCATAGCTGCATGTGACTTTTTTAGTTATCTTCCTAGATATGTAAGACAATTATTATCCACTGCCATCATCCTTATATTCATCATGCTTGCTATAAGTCGCAGTCAATGTTATAGGTCCGTCGGATCTTGAGTAAGATCCGTGCAAAACTATCTTTTCGGATTTTCACTTTTCTCTCTGAAATCTCAGTCCAGTGAGACATCACCACACCATGAAACAGGGGCTCGGGCGCCATTAATGGAGACATTGGGAGGGAGGTGCGCAATGGATAGAGGTCAAAGGGCTCTCCTCCCGATGAGCACGTGCAGGGGTCTGATTGCATGCCTCCCGTACTCAAATAGCTACCCCGCACGGCACCTCCTAGCCAATAAAAAAAGGGACGCGTGGCGGCACGTAATTTCTAAGCAGAATGCCCACGGTTTCAATAATAGTTGTGTTTTCGATTTGTGACATGAGAACACTTGTTCCAAAATGACTTTGTTGATTTTTAATGTGTGTGCCTTCGCAAATCGGACAGAAAAAATACCACAACATGTTGGTGCCAATGTCATGACACCATGCCAAGTTTCATGATTTTCAGGCGTTGTTTTGGATTTATAGGAATTAAAAAACTAAGTTTCTCAATCTTTTCGGCCAAGCCACAACGCCCAGATGTTTGAATTTCATTCTTATTTCTTGCATGGGACCTAGAAATTCACCAAGGACACACATGTGAATTTTCAACCAACTTTGGTGCACTGGAGCATGTGCTTGTAGTTCAAATTTGAATTATGCACATTAAATGCCCAAAAATTCAATTAATGTAAAAAAACGGTAAAACGAACCCAAAATAATTCCAAAATTTAGCACGATACTTCTGTTTGGTCTAATCTACCTGTGTAAACGAATTAAGGCAGGAGAAGGCAGTACGTGTACGTCTGTCATTTCGCACATGGAGGTGACATGTTCCCTCTCGGAACCACGAGCCTCCTTGACAGAAGCTCCAGATTGCAAGCAGCTTATACCAAAGCTTGCCCCAATCCAGCCAAAAACATTACCGCAACATTGGTGCCATGTCATGCCACCATGCCAAGTTTCATGATTTTCAGGCGTGTTTTGGATTTACATGAATTAAAAAACCAAGTTTCCCAATCTTTCCGGCCGAGCCACGACGCCCAGTTGTTTGAATTTCATTCCCATTTCTTGCATGGGACCTAGAAATTCACCCAAGGACACATGTGCACTGGAGCATGTGTTTTTGTTCAAATTTGAATTATGCACATTAAATGCCCAGAAATTCAAATAATGTATAAAAAGGCCAAAAGAACCAGGAATTAATGTATACAAAAATTAAATACATGCTTGGATAACATGACGCCTGGTGTGGTGCCATGGTTTGGCCTCACCGTGCCCTTGTAAAAATTTGAGAATGTTTTCCTTATGTCATCATGCACGCCTTTCATAAATCGAACCATCACCAAGGAAGTTCCATGGCTTCGAGGGGGAAATCACCAAGATTGAAGGGGGGGTCCAAATTTCCTTTGTCCTTTGTCCATGAGTTTTTCCTACAATAAACGTACACCCTGCAAATCACCAGGTTCAAATTTGACACTTTCCCGTTTTCATTTACCATATTTAGGGGATTATTTGGATTCTCCAGGCATTAATGCACATAATTCAAATTCGAACAATCGGTGCATGAAAAGGTGAACAAGAACGGTCTGGAAAACCATCCTCGTGCCATTTAGTAAATTCTCATGCCTTTCACAAGGAATGGGCATATATTTCGATGAAATGTGTGGCAATAGTCAACCACAAACGTTTGTTTACTGGGTTTTCAACTTTAAAAAATGAAATAATGATGTAAAAACATGACGCCTGGCATGGTGCCATGGTATGCCCTCACCATGCCCTGGTGAAAATTTGAGAAGGTTTGGCTTATGTCGTCATGCATGCCCTTCATTAATCGAACCATCGTCGGGGAAGTTCCATACCTTTGAGAGGGAAATCACCAAGATTAAAGGGGAATCCCAATTTCCTTTGTTCTTTGCCCTGGAGTGTTTTTTCTATGAATAACATACACCCAGCAGATCACTATGTTCAAATTTGGCATTTTTTCGGGCTCATTTACCATATTTAAGGGGTTATGTGCATTTTCTAGGCATTTGGCGCATATAAATCCAATCCAGCTACAGCTTCAAAGATGTGATGTGAGGGACGTCGATTGTCGTTCGATCGTGGCGCATCCTACAGTGCACACACGCGATCCGCGTGGCTGGGGTTCTGGCTAATCATAACGCGCAACACACAATAGCCTCAGTGCACACTGTTTCCGGAAGCGACTGAGATGAACCGTGTGCGATAATGAACGAGAAAAATTGTAAGGGAAGCCAAATTTCCTTTGTCGTTTGTCGTTGAGCTCCTAGAAACCACCGCACTGTACGGCTACCCGACCCCTCCATCTGAGATCTCTCTCCAAGCGTTATTCATGGCACGCGACGCACAGTACCCGGTAAGGAAGTGATGGCATCCCGCTGCGCCACGTTCCTCGCCGCCCACGACCGCACACATGGTAAGGAAGCGACGACATCTCGCCGCGCCGAGTCATCGCTGCCAGCGGCCACACAGTTATGTGGGCGGACTTTGAGGTTGCCATGGTCGAATGGGCGGTGGATCTAGAGGTGGCCAAAGCAGCATAAGAGGATCGGAAAAAGAAGAAAGTAGTCAAGAAAAGAGAGTCCCTCCGCGGCAAGAAAGAAGAGGCCACACGCCGTGATGACGAGAGCTTGGCGGAGATCTAAGCATGGTTGGATGCCGCCTACAAGACCGGGAAGGAGAACGCCGGTGTCTGGCCAGCATGCCCCGATGGCAGCATGTGAGAAGTAGTTTAAGTTTGTAGTATTAGAGCAAATTACTACTAGTACTATAAGTTTGTAGTATTAACGTACAATGAGCATCCTTTGAGGGCTTTGAGCATTGATTAGCATGTGTGACCGTGTCCACTTTTTTGCGTTAATCATTAGAAGATCACAAAACACATGGTTTCTATGTCGTACCCGTGTGCGTTTTTTTGCTTGACGAAAAAATCGACTACACGTGTACATTTTTTGGAGACGGAAACTGCCAATTTTCTGTTTTCTCTCACACAAGTATTTTTATGCGCTTCGTCTGCGTTGTGTGTTTCTCCCACCCAAGTTTCAAGTTTCGCAGCAAAATTTTCATTAGGTGCACGATTTCAGAATTTATTCCTCCAACCACATCCCCACCCATCAAATTTCCTCAGTATCCCCCCCACCTCCCCCTCCCCCCATGCCCCCTGCACCTCCCCCTACTGGCAACTCAAACAGCCGCCGCCACAACCATAGCTTCAACCACATCTGTGTTCTGCTCGGATCTAGTCAGGTAACCCACCGATCTCTATCACAGCCCCGGCCTGATTGCTTAAATGGTGCATGCGAAACATCCTCATGCCTCCAAATCCCCACCGTCCCTACCTCCAGAGCATAGCCGCGCAAGCCCAACCACATATCACATGGAGGTCGAGGAGATGATGGCGGTCCATGGCACGATGGCCGTTGTGCGTGTTGACCCGGAGGAACACCTCGCCTCCACCGCTGCCGACATGGTACAGGCTCTGGCCCAGAAGAAGTGCCCCGGCGACTACCCCCCAGGACTTAACAGGTATGATCTAACCAGCTAAATCTTACCAATACCACTTGCAATGGCTATGTTTCGTACGGTTGATGTATTAAGCATGTTTGTGCCTTATTTATTTCAGTACTGCATGGTGTGTGATGTTCAAGTATTAACTGTTCAGTTCAATTTCACCAATACCAGCAACAAACTTTGCTACCATGCTACTCTCCGCAATGAAGGTATACTAGAGATGTTGCCCATTTGCTATTTTTTGTGGATGCTAACCATGTTGTACTTAACATGCCTATCCATGTACTTACGTGTCACATCCCTAGCTGCTGGTAGTGCTCTAGGCTAGCTCATGTGTGCATCATGTTTAAATTCTAAAAAATTTGAACTGAGGGAATTTTGGAAGCCTCAAAAACTTAAATAAAAGAAGGGCAAAAACCCTAAAAATCTCATTCATTGTTCCAAAATGCTCTTCTTAGATGTTTAATATTTTTGGCAAGGGTTTTGATCCAAACCAGAAATAATGAACATTTTAAAAGGATTTATTTTTGGGACTTTGAATTTAAATCATTAGCTATTTGAATTTGAATTATATTCATATAATTAGAATATAATTTCAAATACCCCTGATATATTTTATAAGCTTTTGGAAAAGTCCATCTAGCAATATAAAATATTCAGAGGAGTTTTTGGCATTGTTTGAATTATTTTAAATTCAAAACAGTGGCAAAACAGATTAAATAAAAGAAAACAGAACTGAAATAGAAATAAAAGACAGAGAAGGAAGTTACCTGGACTTACCTCTGCAGCCCACCTGGCCCAGCAGCACGGCCCAGCCCATCTCCACTTTCCCCCCCCTATCGCCTTCCTCCTCGCGCCAGTAGGCGCAGGCGCGTGGCCGGAGCGTGCGGGCACACGCCCAGGCCACCTCCTGCCTCTCTGCCTGTCTCCCCGTCGCCTGAGGATGCCACGACACCCCCCCTGGAACCCCCTCGTCCGCTCCCTTGCCTCCCTGCTCTCTCCCTCTCACTCCTCTGCTCTTTTCCCCTCATGACCGAACGGAGCCGCCGCCACCGACGAGCTCCCTCGCGGCCACCGGCCACCTCACGCAAACCCGACGCGCCCAGAAGCTCCGCCATGTTGTCTTCTTCCTCTTCGATGAGCCACGCAAGCCGGGAGGGCCCGGAACATCGCCATCGCCGTCGTCTTCCACCTCGGGCTCCGACCACCGCCGCCGTTGATTCGTCGTCACCAAGCCATCCCCGAGCCCACTAGTCTGCTCTGCGAGTTCACCGTGAGCACCGGAATCTTTCCCCTCTCTCCCCTGCCTCGTTTGCACCGCGTAGCTATCAAATCCGCCGGAGCCGCGAGCTTACCACCGCCGGCGATGTCGCCGCCGCCGCGCTAGTCGCTGGTGCTCGTGTTCGAGCACTCCATCGTGCTCAGTGCAACCCCAGGAGGTCGTAACACCCCCCTTTGCCTCCTGCCGTGCTCCCTAACACCGACCCCGAGCTCGCCCGAGCTCCGGCCGGCGCCGAGGTCGACGCCGTGCTCAATTCCGGCCACCTCGCGGCCTCCCGTCCGTTCCTTTGGGTGCGGAGGAGCAAGAGCTTCTCCCTAGTGCCCTCAGCGCGCCAAACCACCGCTCGTAGCGCCAAACTCGCCACCACCCGAACTCCGGCCGCCGCCGTCGTCATGACTGCCGTCGCCTCCGGCCACCCTAGCTTCTCCCGTTGGCCCTGTTAGATGCGCGCGAGCCTGGGCATCCCGTAGAGCCCCTCCGCCGCTCTTTTGGTCATCGGAGGGCGAATCCCGACGCTCTCCGCCGTCCCTGGCCTCGCCGGCGACGAGCCTCGGGTCAACTCCGGCGAGTTTGACCCGGGTTTGACCCCCCTCTCTCTCACTGACATATGGGCCCACGCCCTTAACTAACCACGGTTAACCCCCTGTTTAGTTTAAGTTAACCACAGTGGCCCCACGCGTCGGAGTTGACCTAGCTGACGTGGCCGTTGACCGGTCCCACCTGTCAGTGAGTTAAACAACCCTGTGTCACTGACGTGTGGCCCCCACACGTCAGGTTTGACCAGCAGCAGCATCTGTTGACCTGCTGACGTCAGGGTGAGGTCATGCTGACGCAATATTCATTTCTGGATTTATTAATAATCAGGAAATTCCAGAAATGCCTAAAACTTCTAAAATTCATAGAAATTCAACCGTAACTCCAAATTAAATAATTTATATATGAAAAATTATCAGAAAAATTCAAGGAATCCATCTGTACCATTTTCATGCATGTTAGAACAACTTATCACTACTGTTCAGGACAAATGAAGTGAATGGCATTTGAATAATCACATATGGAGTTTGAATTTGAATCTTGTATTCAAACCAACTTCATTTAATCTGTTGCTAGTTGCATTAGCCCAAAACACATTCATTTTGCCATGTCATGAGCATGCATCATATTGTGCATTGCATTGATTGTGTTCCCTTCTGTGTTGCCGGTATTTGTCCCCTCTCGATAGACGTGATACCGATGATGTGACCGTTGACACTGATGAAGACTCAATGTTATCTTCAGAAGTGCCAGGCAAGCAAAACCCCCCTTGTTCATTTCGATACAATCCTACTCTCTCGCTCCTGCTCTCTTTTACTGCATTAGGACAACATCGATTCATCTGTTACTTGCTGCGGTAGCTGAACCCCTTTATCCTCTGCATGACCTGTCATTCCACAGTAAATAGATGAAACCCACTAGCATGAGTAGGAGTTGTTTGAGCCCTGTTGTGCCTACTCATTCTTGCTTGTTTGTCATGCCTGCTACTGCTTAGAGTTGAGTTAGGTCTGATTCATCAGGGATGAATCAGAGGCATGTGAACATGTCCTATTGTGTGTGAGCTAAGTGTGTGAACACGTTTTGGTAAAGGTAGCGATGAGAGGCCATGTAGGAGTACATGGTGGGTTGTCTCATTGCAGCCGTCCTCAGGAACTGAGTTCTGTGTTTGTGATCCATGATTCAGCTACTACCACGCATTGGGCCCGAAACCAATGGACCCTCTCGGCTTCTTGATCACCCTTGTCCTCTGTCCAGGAGTTGCAAGTAGTTTCTGGTGTTTGTAGTATGCTGGAGGCCGTGGGCAGCACTGACCGTAGGGGTGGGCTGTGATGCAGTAGGCACGTGGCACGGTGTACCGGGCGCCCGTTTGGTGTCTCGGGAACCCTGTTCACATCGTTTGGGGCTGTGAGCGAAACTCCGACCGGATCTCCTCATGGATGGAACCCGAATAGGCGATAAACCTGGACTAGGGACTTGAGTGTTTAGGCAGGCCATGGCCGACACCCACGTTGGGCTTCCGCTTGAAGGTTGCCGAGTACATGTCGTGTAAACGGCGGTAAGTGGTGGGAGCGTGTGTGAAGAAGTACACCCCTGCAGGGTTAACATCATCTATTCGAATAGTCGTGTCCGCGGAAAAGGACTTTTGGGTTGCTTATATCAGTTCATAGACAAGTGAAAGTGGATACTCTAAAATACGCAAGATAAGCGTGAGTGCTATGGATGGCGTTCTCGTAGGGAGACGGGAGCGGATCCATAGTGGTGTATTGATATGGTGAATATGTGGACTCGTGTGCGCCACCTCAAAAGAGTCGCTTGCAGTCATAGTTTAGGATAGCCACCGAGTCAAAGCTGGCTTGCTGCAGTTAAACCCCACCACCCCTTTGTTGATAATGATGCATATGTAGTTAGTTCTGATGTAAGTCTTGCTGGGTACATTTGTACTCACGTTTGCCTATTTTATGTTTTTGCAGAGAGACTTCAGTCTCACTAGTAGTTCCGCTTGGACTTCGACGTTTAGCTTGTTACCTCAGCTACGATCTTGTGCCCTCGGCAGGATCTGGTAGATAGTCAGGCTTCTTAGCCTTTTTCATTTATAGATGTCTGTACTCAGACATGATAGCTTCCGCTTGTGCTTTGATTTGTATGCTCTAAATGTTGGGTCGTGAGACCCATGTTTGTAATATCCCGCTCCTCGGAGCCTATTGAATAAATTACTTGAGTCATAGAGTCATGTTGTGATGCCATGTTGTATTTGCACATATCGAGCATATTGTGTGTATGCTATTGAAATGCTTGGTATGTGTGGGATCTGACCATCTAGTTGTTTATCTTTAGTAGCCTCTCTTACGGGGAAATGTCTCCTAGTGTTTCACTGAGCCATGGTAGCTTGCTACTGCTCCGGAACACTTAGGCTGGCCGGCATGTGTCCTTCTTCGTTCCTGTGTCTGTCCCTTCGGGGAAATGTCACGCGATGATTACCGGAGTCCTGTTAGCCCGCTACAGCCCGGTTCACCGGAGTCCTGCTAGCCCAGTGCTACAGCCTGGATTCACTCACTGATGACCGACACGTTCGATGCTGGGTCATGGATGCCTGTCCCTGTAAGTCTGTGCCACTTTGGGTTTACGACTAGCCATGTCAGCCCGGGCTCCTTATCATATGGATGCTAGCGACACTGTCATATACGTGTGCCAAAAGGCTCAAACGGTCCCGGGGAAAGGTAAGGCGACACCCGTGGGGATACCGTGCGTGAGGCCGCAAAGTGATATGATGTGTTACATGCTAGATCGATGTGGCATTGAGTCGGGGTCCTGACATTACGTAGGGCCATAACAGGCGATGCTGTTGTTTGCCGTCAAGGTTAGCTGCATCCCATGTCTTACAGTATTTTATATCATTTGTGCAATTGCCGTTTGGCTTCTAACATTTACTTGCTTCTTGTAGGTACACATGTCGGGGGCACTGATCCACGCTTCGACCCTGAGGAAGAGCTTGCCTCCGCCGCCGTTGACTTTGTGCGGGCTCTGGCAAAGATGAAGTGCCCCTGCAAGTACCTCTCAGGACTTACCAAGTATGAACTCACCAGTTCAATCTTACCAATACTAGTTGCAGTTAATGGCTATGTTTTGTACGATCGATGTCTTAAGCATCTTGTAGTAAACATGCCTAACATGTTTTAGCTAGTTCCCCTACCTTTTTATAGACAACTGGGCCATTATCTGCTCTAGCAGCACCTGCCTTGTGATGTTTAACTCTGCCAATTGCATTTTTATCAGTACCGGTTTCAATGGGCATTAAGCCTGTTGCAATTAACAGTTGTATCCATTTCTAAACAGTTGTATCTCAATGGCTACAAACTTACAAAACATGAATTAGGATGATGTTAAGCCTGTTGCAATTAATAGTTGTATCCGTTGTTTAATATGTCCCTTTGCTACCATGCTACTCTTTTCGCAATGAAGATATCACTACATATGCTGCCGTTTTATTACCATTTGCTATTTTTGGTAGATGTTAACCCTGTTGTAGTTAACATTGGCTTTCCATGTACTTACACAGGGCTTCAATGGGGGATGCTGTTGTTTGCCGTCGAGGTTAGCTGCATCCCATGTCTTATACACCATCTATTCCTAGATTTAAGTATTTTTCGAGATTCCAATATAGACTACATAAGGAGCAAAATGAGTGAATCTAGATTCTAATCTTAACTATATCTATAATTCTATACACATCCGTATGTAGTTCGTATTCAAAATCTCTAAAAATACTTGTACTTAGGAATGTAGGTACTTGTATTTGACATCATTCGTGCAATCTCATTTAGCTTCTAACATTTACTGGTTGCTTCTAACATTTACTGGTTACTCTATTAGACCTCATGATCTGATATTTTTCTCTTTTCAGTGGTTTCTGAAGCTATTTACTGATGATTACCTTGCAATCTACATGACCGGAGTGGAGGCAACTAAGGTTAAAGTATATAATTCATGCTACCATGATAATGCTCTAGAAGTCTTCCTGAAGGCGGTGAAGGATGAGCGGGCGATCGTCAGAAGGGGTTGGACACAAGTTGTTCATGCGTATGGCATGCAAGAAGGCACATTATGGGCATTCTGCTTCTTCAACAACATCGGCAGTCAAAATGATTTATACTTGTCTCTTCACCTTTACTGCCTGTAAATATTATGGTCCATCATAGTTAAGTGTTGTCTAATCCTGTAATTACTGAACATATTGTACTGACAATTTTATTTATGAATTCGTTGTTGAACCATTGTGCTGAGAATTTGAATTGCATGTTTCATATTTCAAATATTCCAATTTGAATAATACAGCCAAAAAATTTCTACAGGACCGAATAAAATAATGTGCACACAATTAGAAAGAAAACAGCGTATGCGATGAAAAAAGAAAACAGATGGTTCTTTGACATGAAACGTTTGCGATGCCCTTCGGATGCACACATGGTTTCGTCTCATATGCATGTGCGATTCACGGTAATACGGCAAACGTTTCAAACCAGTGTGCATGTGTGATAGGAATACCAATCACACACAGTTACGAAAATGTACACATTGGCGTTAGTAGAGGCACCGCACACATTTTACATTCTTGAACCGTATGCGATAACGTACCTATCACAAACATATCGGAAGATTAAATGTTGATGTCCACCTTTTTCACACGACTATAGCGGCCTAATCGTTTGGGATGTACATAAGAATGGAAACGTACTCCTTGGATTGACTATGTGTGATATACATATGAACGGAAATGTTTTTTCGGGATTCAACGTGTGGGATGTACATACAAACGGAAACAATTGGGTTTCCATGCCTCGCCCGATCGCACACGAGCCAACTTCTGTGCCAGGAGGGCCTATCCCCGACGGTTTCTGGGTCGTGTGGGAAGAACCCCCCCTATCGCCCACACTCACTTGGCGACGGTTCCAAATGCCATCGCGGAAAGGGGTTTAAAACTGTTTGTATAGCACTGACGCATACCAGTGTTCGATTCACTGTCATGGACCTTTCTCTTCGAGGTTTTGAGGGCTAAGGGGTTCTCGGAAAGATGGCTATCATGGGTGGCAACTTTACTCTCAACGGCAACTTCCAGAGTGCTGGTAAATGGATGCGCATGAGAGAAATTCAGAAATGCATGTGGACTGAGGCAGGGGGACTCACTATCGCTGTTTCTATTCATTATTGCAATGGATGTGCTCAGGCTATCATTGGTAAGGCGCATGAAAACCAGGTTCTGGCAAAGATTAATAGTTGTTGACCAGTGCAAAGGTTGTCGTTGTATGCTGACAATGTGGTCCTCTTGATCAAACCGACGAGATCGGACTTGGCTTTTGTCAAAGAGGTTCTCAACATCTTGAGGGTTGTGTTAGGGTTGAGGGTGAACTTTGTGAAATCCTCAGCTATACTGATCCGAGGAGAAGAGGAGGACGAGGAACGGCTACAGAATACATTGCCGTGGAGAATCGAGACATTTCCGTGCAAATATTTGGGATTGCAACTGAGCATCAATAGCCTCAAGAGATCGGACTGGCAACCAATTGTAGATGTGGCCCTAGGGATTCTACCAGGTTGGAAAACGGGGATGGTGACACGGCCGGGAAGACTCATTTTTATCAACCAAGTCATGCGAGCGCGACCAACACATCACTTGATAATTGTAGAAGCTCCGAAATGGGCTGTGGAGAGGGTGAACAAGGGATGTCGTGCGTTCTTCTAGGCTAGTTCAGACGAGATCCATGGAGGGAAATGTGTGGTTGCATGGCAGCGAGTGTGCAGACCGAAAAATCTTGGCAGGCTGGGTGTGATAGATATCCACAAGCATGGGATTACCCTAAGATTGAGATGGGAGTGGCTGAAGAGAACGGATCAACTGAGGCCATGGCAGGGGTTGTGCAACATGATTGACAAGCAGGATCAGGAGGCGTTCACGAGTTTGGTAAGCTGGTAGATAGGGGATGGTTCACAGATCTTGTTCTAGAAGGATAGATGGCTAGGCAGCTACACTGTCCAGGAGATAGTGCCTCTACTTGCGGGGAAAGTAAGGACACAAGTGGCCAACAGGAGGTTGGTGAGAGACGGGCTTTACATGCACGCATGGACAAATGACATAGGATGAGAGTTAGATATAGAGGGGCTGGCACAATTCATCGGACCAAGGGACATATTGATCGAAGTTCAGTTGTCACAGGATGTGGAAGATAGGCCGATCTGGGCTTGGAGCTCCTTTGGGAAGTACACAACAGCCTTGACTTACAAGATGATATGTGAGGGGGGATCAGATTCTAGGCGGCAGCAGTGATTTGGAAGTGTTGGGCGTCGCTAGGGTGCAAAATTTTCATGTGGTTTGCCTTACTGCACAAGCTCTGGACGCCCGACCGGCGCATGCGGCACGGGCTACAAGAAACAACCTCACCTTGCTATCTTTGCGACCAGGAGGAGGACACAATTGAGCATATCTTGATGAAGTGTGTTTTTGCCAGGCAGGTCTGGCATCAATGTTTTGTGGAGATGGGGATCAATTCATCACTCATTCAAACAGGGCAAGAATCGCTCCAGGATTGGTGGGCCACAGCTAGGAAGCAGGTAACCAAAGCTCAGCGCAAGGAATTCGATGCTTTTGTGATGCTAGTGTGCTGGTGCATATGGAAGCAGAGGAATGGGAGAGTCTTTGGCAGGAATGATAATTGTAATGAGCGAGGCACGGTTCAGTTCATAATGAGAGAGCGACACCTTTGGGCGATTGCAAGAGGGGGTGGAGTACAACCTAGTCGCGAGTAGTCCGCTAGGTGGGCAGGAGGAGGGGTGAGTAGGCATGCCGTGTGTGAGGCCTGCATGTTGTAAATCTCTTGTAATTATCTTTCTATCTTCTATAAAGATAAGGTACGCCATGGACGTACTCTCGAAAAAAATCTTTGCTGAAGGTGTTGGCTAGAAACCCGCTTTCGGGAGGAATTGTCTCATTCGACCTTTGGCTGAACTCATCAACATCTGCACTCGCGCGTGATTTCCATCTTAAAATCTTTTTCTCTTCATCGTTTGGTCACATGTCATGGTTTATCGTAATGCTATGGTCCCTGGGCACCTAGGGCTGTTATGGTAAGTCATATTTATTAGTGCATGGCATACAATTAACAAAATAATGGCTTTCCATCGAGTAGGGCATTTTGGTGCCCAGGCTCATCTCCACCCGGTTAGAAAACAATTCGTAAAAAATTGAATTTTTTTTTAAAAAATTCCAAAAAACATTGTGCGGTAGAAAATTTGATGCGTGAGTCCCACTCCAAATTTCAAGTCATTTGGACATTTGAGGAGCTCCCACCTAAAAAGACAAATCAGGCCAAAACAGTAGATGAACAGTAAACATTTTTACAAACCCTCAATTTCTCTTTTTTGCTGAGAGCTCCTCAGATGTCCAAATGATGTGAAAATTGGAGCGCACCTCACGCACAAATTTTCTACCACACAAAAAACAATTGGAATTTTTTGAATTTTTCTAGTATTTGTTTTGATTTTTTTCGTCAGGGCGGGTGCAGATGAGCTCGGGTGCAAATATGGATTTTCACTTTCCATATTTTGTTTGCATGCGCTAGTGTCCTAAATGGTCAACGATTTCTTTCTAAAATAAAAATAATTTGAACACTCATACTTGGGTGCGTGTATACGTACATGTACCAAAGATATAACCATATGTACATGTTATTTGACCATGATACCAGTTAGTCAGTATTATACCTAACGAAAATATGTATGTGTTGTTTTATACTCAATGAAAATATACACATAAATGTTATAGATTTTAATAAGTACATGTTGGTATTGTATTCAATGGAAATATACGCATGCAAATACATACCTCGATGTGAATATACACATGAGTATACATGCCTCGATGTTAATATACACATGAGTATACATGCCTCGATGTTAATATACACATGAATATGTCTGTGTTGGTGTTATACCCAATGAAAATATTCACATAAATATATATATAACTTGATGCGAATTTTATTTGCATATACCCATAAATTTCACACCTTTAATAAGTCGTACATGTACCCGAGATACCCAAATTTACATTTTATTAGATAGTGATGCCAATTAGTGAGTATTATACCTCATAAAAATATGCACGTGTTGGTGTTATACCCAGTGAAAATATGTATGTGTCGGTGTTATACCCGATGAAAGTGTGTACGTGTTGGTGTCCGTGCTAAAAATGTTGCGTAGTATTTTTCTAATTAATTATCTTGCATCTACCATACATGCCAAAAATAGGCTAAATAATTAATTACAATTTCCTATTAAGAAGGGACAAATAATGACATACATTAATTAGATAACCATTATTACTTTCCATAGCAGTAACGCCATGCAAACAAATAGAAAAGTAGTAATGCAAGTGTTTTGGTCAGATATTAACTGACTTCTAGTCCTATCGCTCAAGGTCGAGAGGTCCACATCACACTCTATTTTAAACATAATAGCTAGTTCAAAGTTATTCGATTAGATATTAATTGTTCTCTAAAATGATTAACATGTTAATTCTTCACCCATTTGAATAGTACTGCTCACATTTTCTTCTGCTGGGATTGGATGATAAACTCTTGTCATCTCTCATTCTTCCTTGGTCTAACCTTTGTGGGTCTCATGAAGATGAGATCTCTTAATAATTGACATAGTACCCATAGAAAGGAAATAATACGATTAGTTTTGGAAAACTAGCATTGGGTAAAGGAGATATGATTTGTGTTCATTACAAAGTTATGCATCAATAGGAAGCACCGCCAGAGCACGGTTGCATCAACATTCAATTGTTTTCAATAAAAAAAACATATACCATTTTGGGGGGGGGGGGATAACAACCAAAATATCAACTACTTGATGATGTTGTCCTCATCACACTTTATTTTAATCATAGTAGCTAGTTCAAAGTTATTCGGTCAGATAGTAACTGTTCTCTAAAATGATTAACATGTTAATTCTTCACCCATTTGAATAGTATTGCTCACATTTTCTTATGCTTGGATTGGATGATAAACTCCTGTCATCTCTCATTCTTCCTTGGTCTACCCTTTGCAGGTCTCATGAAGATGAGATCTCTTGATAATCGACGTAGTACCCACATAAAGGAAATAATACGATTAGTTTTGGACAAAAAGCACTGGGTAAAGGAGATATGATTTGTGTTCATTACAAAGTTATGCATCAGTAGAAAGCACCCCCAGAGCACAGTTGCATCAACACTCAATTGTTTACAATAAAAAACACATACCATTTTTGGGGGGAATAAATGACCAAAATATCAACTACTGGATGGTGTAGTTTTTAGTCTGCTACACAGGTCAATGTTTTGGAATAAGGAAAAAACTATAGGTACTCGATGAGATGACTTACTATTAGATGAGCTGAATAACTTGAAGAACGCCTTTGTCTTAGCTGGTGCTCCAACGCTCATGAACTGAAAGAAATGAAAAGACCAGGGTGTAAACACCTAACTGCATGTGTTTTCTTTATTTCTAGGTGTAGTGACCAGACCTCAAACGGTCGAGAGTTTGTGCATCAGTGTCATTCCTGGATCGGTAATGGTGACATGCACAGTACTCGAGGATTTATAACAGAGCTTCAATCACACACTTATTACATCGAGTCCTCATAAAGAGTATGATTACATAAATAAATCATGGCTGAAGGCCATCTAAACTAGATAACATCGGAAACTTCGAAGGTAAATGAGTCCATCAACTCCAACGACATAGTTGAGTGCAAAACAACGACCTGTCGCACCTTATTCGTCGTCTGAGTAGTCTGCAACATAAGACGCTGCAGCCCAAAAACAGGCCAGCACATGGAATATGTTGGCATACTTACATTGTAAAGCAATGGTAGTGCAAGAACTATATCTACATGCAATATTTGGCTGGTGGAGGCTGTAAGTTTCATAGTTTTGCATAAAGCTAGTTTTTCCCTACAACAAAAGAATAAATTTATTTAACTACTCCCACGTTGCCCATTATTTGAAAAGGTAACCCCAACTCAAATCCCAATTAAAAGTATCATCATTAACCCAACATCATAATTAATTAGAGTAACATGTTGAGATCACATCAATAGATTCAAGTACCAAATACTCAAGATGTCCATAACCGGGGCACGGCTAATCATGATTAGTTTGTACACTCTGCATAAGTTTGCGCACTTTTCCCCACAAGACTTGATCTCCTCCGTTTAATTTCTCGCACTACATGGTGTATGAGAAACGGATGACCGAGACATGGTCTTTCAGAAGCGTTAGCACCTTACAACAGGTAGACAGTACCACCTACATCCGCTACATCTGCTAGTGTACCACTATAAGAGGTCACATGACTTACTCAACTATGCCAGAGCCCATAATGGCATGTGGCTGCACACGGAAGTTTCTAGCATGAATAATCTTATGATCCCTTTGAGCATGGGTGGCAGTCCATACGATAATCACTGGTAACCCCGGGATTTCCAAAAAAACAGGCAATCACTGGGTTCCCCAGGTGCCTCAATCCACCCAGATGTGTATTTAAGTTGCCACATTAATGTTATCCATGATTAAAATAACTCTCAAACTTCCATGTGTGAATCACGATCCAATCCCCGTCTATGAGCAGGGCTAAGCAATAATAAGCATAACGTATATTCCCGGGGTGATCAAAAGGTATTAGGTTCCTACCTCAAGCACTACAACCAAAACCACATGTTCCCAATCCTACCAATGCAATTATTTGTGGGGCGTACTAATGCATAGTAAAAAACTGGGTATAAAACAGTATGATCAAAGTGTAAGTTGCCTTGCTAACGATCTGCAAACTATAGAGATTCGTAGTAACAAGCTTCGCACAACGGGTAATCTAGCATAGACAAACAATAGCATTCATAAGCAATCACTCAAACGAAACACGAGAAAACTTGAGAGAAGATGCAAATCAAACACGAAAAACGCAAATGACTTAAACTAACAACAGTCAAAACCTAACAGCAATATTAACATGTGAATTAGATCTTAACAGTAGGTACAGGTGAATAGCTACGATTTGCAAAAACATTCAACTCAAACGGAGCAACGAAACTCAAAATACGAACAAAACAAGATCGTTTACTAATCTGGACTAAAGTCAAATTTTATAGTACCAAAATCATGTTGAAGTTGGTTAACTGGAAATAGGGCTTTGAGACAAAGAATTAGGCGTTGGTTTCATCTAATTTGGATAAACGAGTAAAAAGTTACACTAGTTTAAAGATCAGGGGCTGAATCACGCTAAAAATAATCGCGGATATGTCCCTGGCCAAAAAAAAGACTAAAGAACGGACGTTCGCTGTCTGAACTTAACCGGTGAATATCGTTCGTTAAAACGAACGAACAGACGAGCGTCCGCTAAATAAACTAACCGATGAAAACCGATCTAAAACAATAAACCGGAAAACTAAAAAATCGGGGTTAAAACAAACTGACCGGTCAACGGCGGCGGCTTCCGGCGGCGCGGGGCTGCGGGCGGCAGCGGAACGGCAGCGCGGGGCGGCGGCGCGAGTGGGAGAAGCGGAGGCGACGCAAGCGGGCGAAGCGGCGGCATGGCGCGGGGGCGGCGGCGGCGCGTGCAGGTAGCGACGGCAGGCGGCAGCGGCGGAAGCTGCTTGCTGCGGCGAGGAAGGCGGCGGCGGCAATTTAAGGAGGAGGGGTCACGGCCGACTTGGAGGAGGGGTCAGGGCGACGGGAGTCCGACTCTGACTCCCCGAGCTCTGGCGATGTCGGTGGCAGCGGCGCGGGCCGGCTCGGCTGGGCCTTTGGCCCAGTCGGGCGAAACTTTTTTTGTTAAATATTTTTTGCCCGAAGAAAAATTCTAGTAAAATATAAAAAAAATCTAAAAATGCCAAAAACAATTTTTTCCGTCTAAATAGAATATTTCAAACAAAGTGAACATTTTTCTGGCCTAAAATGCAATTTTCAAAAATGCATATTTTTCTAATTCAAATAAAATATCAAATAAAATACCAGAAAATCATAATTTGCTTTTAAAATTCTATCTCCACTATTTCTCTGAATTTGAAGAAGTCATATTATCTTCGCTCATTTATTTTTAATATTGGAAATAGTTGGAGATAAAAATAATAAAATCAAATTGATCCTTTCTTCAAATTTGAAAAGAATTTCAAATATGAATTTTGTGAAACCTCCAACTCTCTCCGTGGGTCCTTGAGTTGCTTAAGATTTCTAGGATCTCAACCAAAATGCAAGAATAAATATGATATGCATATAATGATCTATGTATAACATCCAAATTGAAAATTGGGATGTTATAAACCTACCCCCTTAAGATGAATCTCGCCCTCAAGATTCGGGTTGGTCAGTAAAAAGGTTTGGGTGGTCTCTATGAAGGTCTTCCTCTCGCTCCCAGGTGGCTTCCTCCTCGGTATGATGGTGATACGTCTCCAACGTATCTATAATTTTTTATTGTTCCATGCTATTATATTCCTATTATATTACCCCTTTTTGGTTGTTTATGGCTTTATTTTACACATTTATATCATTTTTGGGACTAACCTACTAACCAGAGGCCCAGCCCGTATTGCTGTTTTTTTGCCTCTTTCAGTATTTCGAAGAAAAGGAATATCAAACGGAGTCCAAACGGAATGAAACCTTCGAGAGCGTGATTTTTGGAACGAACGTGATCCAGAGAGCTTGGAGTGCAAGCCAAGAAGCTGCCGAGGACCCCATGAGATAGCCCCCCTGTAGGGCGCGCCCCCTATCTCGTGGGCCCCTCGGGCGGCCACCGACGTACTTCTTCCTCCTATATATACCTACGGACCCCGAAAACATCCAGGAGCACCATGAAACACAATTTCCACCGCCTTAACCTTCTGTATCCGTGAGATCTCATCTTGGAGCCTTCGTCGGCACTCTGCCGGAGAGGGAATCGACCATGGAGGGCTTCTACATCAACATCCTTTCCTCTCCGATGAGTTGTGAGTAGTTTACCACAGACCTACGGGTCCATAGTTATTATCTAGATGGCTTCTTCTCTCTTTTTGGATCTCAATACAATGTTCTCCCCCTCTCTTGTGGAGATCTATTCGATGTAATCTCTTTTTGTGGTGTGTTTGTTGACATCCGATGAATTGTGGGTTTATGATCAGATTTATCTATGGATAATAACTGAATCTTCTCTGAATTATTTTATGTATGATTGAGTTATCTTTGCAAGTCTCTTCGAATTATCAGTTTGGTTTGGCCTACTAGATTGATCTTTCTTGCCATGGGAGAAGTGTTTAGCTTTGGTTTCAATCTTGCGGTGTTCTTACCCGGTGACAGAAAGGGTTACAAGACACATATTGTATTGTTGCCATTGAGGATAACAAGATGGGGATTATATCATATTGCATGAGTTTATCCCTCTACATCATGTCATCTTTCTTAATGTGTTGCTTTGTTCTTATGAACTTAATACTCTAGATGCAGGCAGGAGTCAGTCGATGTGTGGAGTAATAGTAGTAGATGCAGGCAGGAGTCGGTCTACTTGTTATGGACGTGATGCCTATATACATGATCATGCCTAGATAATCTCATAACTATGTGCTTTTCTATCAATTGCTCGACAGTAATTTGTTCACCCACCGTAATACTTATGCTATCTCGAGAGAAGCCTCTAGTGAAACCTATGGCCCCCGGGTCTATCTCTTATCATATTTGCTTCCAATCTACTTTATTTGCATCTTTACTTTTTGCATCTAATTATAAAATACCAAAAATATATTTATCTTATCATACTATCTCTATCAGATCTCACTTTCGCAAGTGGTCGTGAAGGGATTGACAACCCCTTTATTGCGTTGGTTGCGAGTTCTCAGTTTGTTTGTGTAGGTGCATGGGACTTTTGAGGAGCCTCCTACTGGATTGATACCTTGGTTCTCAAAACTGTGGGAAATACTTACGCTACACTTGCTACATCACCCTCTCCTCTTTAGGGAAAACCAATGCTAGCTCAAGACGTAGCAAGAAGGATTTCTGGCGCCGTTGCCGGGGAGGTCTTCGCTCAAGTCAAGACATACCAAGTACCCATCAGAAATTCATCTCCCTCGCATTTTCATTATTTGCCATTTGCCTCTCGTTTTCCTCTCCCCCACTTCACCCTTGCCGTTTTATTCGCCCTCTCTTTCCCAATCTCCTCCTCTCTTTTCACTTGCCGTTTTTCTGCTTGCTTGTGTGTTGGATTACTTGTTGCCATGGTTCAAGATAATACCAAATTGTGTGATTTCTCGAATACCAATAATAATGATTTCCTTAGTACTCTGATTGCTCCTCTTAATGATGTTGAGTCTTGTGAAATCAATGCTGCTTTGCTGAATCTTGTTATGAAAGATCAATTCACCGGCCTTCCTAGTGAAGATGCCGCTACTCATCTAAACAACTTTGTTGATTTGTGTGTTATGCAAAAGAAGAAAGATACAGATAACAATATTGTAAAATTGATGTTATTTATGTTTTCACTTAGAGATCGTGCTAAAATTTGGTTTTCGTCTTTGCCTAAAAATAGTATTGATTCTTGGAACAAGTGCAAAGATGCTTTTATCTCTAAATAATTCCCTCCCGCTAAGATTATCACTCTTAGGAATGATATCATGAATTTTAAACAACTTGATCATGAGCATGTTGCCCAATCTTGGGAAAGAATGAAATTGATGCTTCGCAATTGCCCTACTCATGGTTTGAATTTATGGATGATCATACAAAAATTTTATGCCGGTTTGAACTTTGCTTCTAGAACTCTTAGCGGGAGGGAAATATTATCATATTTTTCTATGGAAATCATGTTAGGAGATGCTACAAAACTTCTTGATAATATTATGGCTAATTATTCTCAATGGCACACCGAAACATCTTCTGGTAAAAAAGTGCATGTTATAGAAGAAATCAATGTTTTAAGTGGAAAGATGGATGAACTTATGAAGATGTTTTCTATTAAAAATACTCCTCTTGACCCTAATGATATGCCTTTGTCTTCCTTGTTTGAGAATAACAATGAATCTATGGATGTGAATTTTGTTGGTAGGAATAGGTTCGAAAACAACGCTTATAGAGGAAATTTCAATGCTAGACCGTTCCCTTGTAATTCCTCTAATAATGATGGAAATGCCTACAATAATTCTTATGGTAATTTTAATAAGATGCCCTTTAATTTTGAGAATAGTGCGAAAGAATTTATGATTTCTCAAAAGAATTTTAATGCTTTGCTTGAAGAAAAATTGGCTAGGAACATTGATAGACTTTTGCTTGATGTTGATTCTCTAAAACTTAGACCTTCTCCTCCTAAGCATGATATCAATGAGTCTCTCAAAGTAATGAGAATTTCCATTGATGAGTGCAAGGAAAGAACCACTAGATTGTGTGCTAAAAAAGAAAGCTTTATAAAAGCGTGTTCTTCTAGTTTCCGTGAAAATAATGATGAGGATCTTAAAGTTATTAATGCGTCTCCGATTAGATCTATGTTTTGCAATATGAATTTTGATGATTATGGGACTGATGATGAATCAAATTTGCCTAGAAGGCGTCCCAAGAATTCGGAGTCTTTAGATCTTAATGCTAAATTTGGTAAAAGTGAGATTGGAGAATCCTCAACTTCTAATAATATTGAACCTACTATCTCGGATTTCAAGGAATTTAATTATGATAATTTCTCTTTAAAAGGTTGTATTTCCTTGTTGCATTCCGTTGTTAATTCTCCTCATGCTTATAATCAAAACCAAGCTTTTACCAAACACATTGTTGATGCCTTGCTGCAATCTTATGATGAAAAACTTAATTTGGAAGTCTCTATACCTAGAAAACTTAATGATGAGTGGGAACCTACTATAAAGATTAGAATTAAAGATTATGAGTGTTTTGCTTTGTGTGATTTGGGTGCTAGTGTTTCCACGATTCCGAAAACTTTATGTGATATTCTAGGTTTCCATGATCTTGAAAATTGCTCTTTAAATTTGCACCTTGCGGATTCCACCATTAAAAAGCCTATGGGAAGGATCAATGATGTCCTTATTGTTGCAAATAGAAATTTGGTACCCGTAGATTTTATCGTTCTTGATATAGATTGCAATCTTTCTTGCCTTATTATTCTTGGTAGACCTTTCCTTAGAACGATTGGTGCGATTATTGATATGAAGGAAGGGAACATTAGATTCCAATTTCCCTTAGGCCGTGTTTGGTTACACCCTGCCTGAAGGGGATTGGAGGGGATTTGGGCGGGATTTGACTTACAGGGGATTCAATCCACTTCAATCCCTATCAAACCCCTTTCAATTCCCTGTCAACCGAACGCAGCCTTAAAGAAAGGCATGGAGCACTTTCCAAGAAAGAAAGTCAAATTACCTTATGAATCTATCATGCGTGCTACTTATGAATCAAGTGCCCAAGATGGCACTCGTTAGATCTATCTTCGCTTTTATGCCTAGCTAGGGGCGTTAAACGATAGCGCTAGTTGGGAGGCAACCCAATTTTCTTTATGTTTTTTGTGTTTGTTTCTTTTTAGTGTTAAATTTCGTTTATAATTTCTGTTTATATGTGTTTTCATATTTTATTTAGTGTTTGTGCCAAGTAGAACCTATAGGATAAACTACGATGATAGTCGATTTGATTCTGCTGAAAAACAAAAACTTTGCGCTCACGAGAAAAACTTCAATAAATCACCAAAACGTGCTTTTGCATTGATTCTTTTTGCTGCTGATCAATAAACAAATTTTCCAGTACGTCCTATTTTGGTAGGATTTTTAGAGTTCAGAAATTTGCTTTAGTTACAGATTGCTACAGACTGTTCTGTTTTTGACAGATTCTGTTTTTCGTGTGTTGTTTGCTTATTTCAATGCATCTATGGCTAGTAAATTATTTTATAAACCATAAGGAAGTTGGAATAAAGTAGGTTTAACACCAAAATATATAAAGAATGAATTCATGGCAGTACCTTATGTGGTGGTTTTGTTTTCTTTCACTAACGGAGCTTATAAGATTTCCTGTTGAGTTTTGTGTTGTGAAGTTTTCAAGTTTTGGGTAAAGCTTTTATGGACTATGGAATAAAGGGTTGCAAGAGCCTAAGCTTGGGGATGCCCATGGCACCCCAAGATATTCAAGAATAGACAAAAGCCTAAGCTTGGGGATGCCCTAGGAAGGCATCCCCTCTTTCGTCTTCGTTCATTGGTAACTTTACTTAGAGTTATATTTTTATTCGCTACATGATATGTGTTTTGCTTGGAGCGTCGTGTATTATATTAGTATTTGCTTTTTAGTTTGCCACAATCATCCTTGCAGTACACACCTTTTGGGAGAAGCCTATTTGATTAGAATTTGCTAGAATACCCTATGTGCTTCACTTATATCTTTTGAGCTTGATAGTTTTTGCTCTAGTGCTTCACTTATATCTTTTAGAGCACGGTGGTATCTTAATTTTGAAGAAATTACTAGCCTCTCATGATTCACTTATATTATTTTGAGAGTCTTTTAGAACAGCATGGTATTTGCTATTATCATAAATTTGGTCCTAGAATGATGAGTCCAAGTTGGGTATAATAAAAACTATCATAGGAAGTGAATTGGATGTTATGATCAACTTGATACTTGATAATTGTTTTGAGATATGGAGGTAGTGATATTAAGGTCATGCTAGTTGGGTGATTATGAATTTAAAGAATGCTTGTGTTGAAGTTAGTAAGTCCCATAGCATGCACATATGGTTAAAGTTGTGTAACAAATTTGAAACATGAAGTGTACCTGGCTTGTGCATCCTTATGAGTGGAGGTCGGGGACGAGCGATGGTCTTTTGCTACCAATCTATCCCCCTAGGAGCATGCGCATAGTACTTTATTTTTGATGACTTCTAAATTTTTGCAATAAGTATATGAGTTCTTTTGACTAATGTTGAGTTGATGGATTATATGCATTTTTACCTTTCCACCATTGCTAGCCTCTTCGGTACCGTGCATTGCCCTTTCTCACCTTGAGAGTTGGTGCAAACTTCGCCGGTGCATCCAAACCCCATGATACGATACGCTCTATCACACATAAACCTCCCTATATCTTCCTCAAAACAGCCACCATACCTACCTATTATGGCATTTCCATAGCCATTCCAAGATATATTGCCATGCAACTTTCCACCATTCCGTTTATCATCATCATGACATACATTACTTTTGTCATATTGCCATTGCATGATCATGTAGTTGACATCGTATTTGTGGCAAAGCCACAATGCATTATTTTTCATACATGTCACTCTTGAATCATTGCACCATCCCGGTACACCGGCGGAGGCATTCATATAGAGTCATATCTTGTTCTAGTTTCAAGTTGTAATTCTTATGTTGTAATCAATAGAAGTGTGATGATCATTATTTTTAGAGCATTGCCCAAAGAAAAAAAAAGAAAGGCCAAAAGAAAAAAAAGAAAAACCCAAAAAAAGAAAAAGAAAAGAAAAAAAGAAAAAATAAAGAAAGAAATAAATAAAAAGGGCAATGCTACTATCTCTTTTTCCACACTTGTGCTTCAAAGTAGCACCTTGTTCTTCATGTAGTGAGTCTCATATATTGTGCTTCAAAGTAGCACCATGTTTTTCATATAGTGAGTCTCATAAGTTGTCTTTTTCATACTAGTGGGAATTTTTCATTATAGAACTTGGCTTGTATATTCCTACGATGGGCTTCATCAAATGCCCTAGGTCTTCGTGAGCAAGCAAGTTGGATGCACACCCACTAGTTTTCTTTTGTTGAGCATTTATTTATAGCTCTAGTGCATCCGTTGCATGGCAATCCCTACTCCTCATGTTGACATCAATTGATGGGCATCTCCATAGCCCGTTGACTATCCTTGTCAATGTGAGACTTTCTCTTTTTTGTCTTCTCCACACAATCCCCATCATCATATTCTATTCCACCCATAGTGCTATATCCATGGCTCACGCTCATGTATTGCGTGAAGATTGAAAAAGTTTGAGATTATTTAAGTACGAAACAACTGCTTGGCTTGTCATCGGGGGTATAGAAGTTGGGAACATCTTTGTGTGATGAAAATGAAGCATAGCCTAACTATATGACTTTGTAGGGATGAACTTTCTTTTGCCATGTTATTTTGAGAAGACATGACTACTTTGATTAGTATGCTTGAAGTGTTACTATTTCTTTTATCAATATGAACTTTTATTTTGTATTCATTTGGATCTGGACATTCATGCCACGTTAAAGAAAATTACATTATGAATTATGCTAGGTAGCATTCCACATCAAAAATTCTCTTTTTATCATTTACCTACTCGAGGACGAGCAGGAATTAAGCTTGGGGATGCTTGATACGTCTCCAACGTATCTATAATTTTTGATTGTTCCATGCTATTATATTACCCCCTTTTGGATGTTTATGGGCTTTATTTTACACATTTATATCATTTTTGGGACTAACCTACTAACCGGAGGCCCAGCCCGTATTGCTGTTTTTTTGCCTATTTTAGTATTTCGAAGAAAAGGAATATCAAACGGAGTCCAAATGGAATGAAACCTTCGGGAGCGTGATTTTTGGAACGAACATGATCCGGAGAGCTTGGAGTGCAAGCCAAGAAGCTGCCGAGGACCCCACGAGATAGGGGGCCGCGTCCCCCCCCCCTGTTGGGCGCGCCCCCCCTGTCTCGTGGGCCCCTCGGGTGGCCACCGACGTACTTCTTCCTCCTATATATACCTACGGACCCCGAAAACATCCAGGAGCACCATGAAACACAATTTCCACCACCGTAACCTTCTGTATCCACGAGATCTCATCTTGGAGCCTTCGTTGGCACTCTGCCGGAGGGGGAATCGACCATGGAGGGCTTCTACATCAACACCCTTGCCTCTCTGATGAGATGTGAGTAGTTTACCACAGACCTACGGGTCCATAGTTATTAGCTAGATGGCTTCTTCTCTCTTTTTGGATCTCAATACAATGTTCTCCCCCTCTCTTGTGGAGATCTATTTGATGTAATCTCTTTTTGTGGTGTGTTTGTCGACATCCGATGAATTGTGGGTTTATGATCAGATTTATCTATGGATAATAACTGAATCTTCTCTGAATTATTTTATGTATGATTGAGTTATCTTTGCAAGTCTCTTCGAATTATCAGTTTGGTTTGGCCTACTAGATTGATCTTTCTTGCCATGGGAGAAGTGTTTAGCTTTGGTTTCAATCTTGTGGTGTTCTTACCCGGTGACAGAAAGGGTTGCAAGACACATATTGTATTGTTGCCATTGAGGATAACAAGATGGGGATTATATCATATTGCATGAGTTTATCCCTCTACATCATGTCATCTTGCTTAATGTGTTGCTTTGTTCTTATGAACTTAATACTCTAGATGCAGGCAGGAGTCGGTCGATGTGTGGAGTAATAGTAGTAGATGCAGGCAGGAGTCGGTCTACTTGTTATGGACGTGATGCCTATATACATGATCATGCCTAGATAATCTCATAACTATGTGCTTTTCTATCAATTGCTCGACAGTAATTTGTTCACCCACCGTAATACTTATGCTATCTCGAGAGAAGCCTCTAGTGAAACCTATGGCCCCCGGGTCTATCTCTTATCATTTGCTTTCAATCTACTTTATTTGCATCTTTACTTTTTGCATCTATATTATAAAATACCAAAAATATATTTATCTTATCATACTATCTCTATCAGATCTCACTTTCGCAAGTGGCCGTGAAGGGATTGACAACCCCTTTATTGCGTTGGTTGCGAGTTCTCAGTTTGTTTGTGTAGGTGCGTGGGACTTTTGAGGAGCCTCCTACTGTATTGATTCCTTGGTTCTCAAAACTGAGGGAAATACTTACGCTACACTTGCTGCATCACCCTCTCCTCTTCGGGGAAAACCAACGCTAGCTCAAGACGTAGCTGATGGCTCCATTGAACTTTGCAAAGCTTGATAACCTTGATGCGAGTAACTCGGCTAGAAAACTCGAGAATCTTGAATGGCTTCTCTTCATAAGTCAAATCACTGTCTAACTGAATCGCTTCGAGTGGCACTGTATCTCTTAGAGGAATATCAGCCATCTCTGCATGGCACTTCTTCAACTTGGAATAGTGAAACACATCATGAACTCCTGATAATCCTTCTAACAATTCCTGCTTGTATGCAACTTCTCCCATACGTTCCAAAACTCTGTATGGTCGCACAAAACGTGGTGCTAGCTTTCCCTTAACTCCTCAAAGCGGGGACACACGAAGATATACTCTGTCTCTGATTTTGTAAATTGTCTCCTTGCATTTAGAATCCGCATAACTCTTCTGCCTGGACTGGGCTACCTTGAGTCTGTCGCGAATCAACTTAACCTTCTCTTCAGAGTCTTTGATTAAATCCGATCCAAACAATTGTCGATCTCCAACTTCATCCCACGATAATGGTGTCCTGCACCTCCTTCCGTACAAAGCTTCGAAAGGGGCCATTTTCAAACTGGCTTGATAACTGTTTTTATAAGAGAACTCTGCATATGGCAAATTGTCATCCCAACTAGATCCATAATCTAGCGCACAAGCTCTCAACATGTCTTCCAGAATCTGATTGACTCTCTGAGTCTGGCCATCTGTCTGTGGATGAAAGGTTGTACTGAACTCTAGCCTAGTACCCAAAGTCTCATGCAACTGATTCCAAAACTTTCAGGTAAAATGGGTTCCTCTATCTGATACTATGGTCCTCGGAACTCCATGCAGACATACGATCCTGGTCATGTATATCTTTGCCAACTTAGCACTCGTATAGGTGGTCTTCACTAGGATGAAATAAGCTACCTTCGTCAAACGATCGACTACAGCCCAGATGGAGTCATAGCCTGAACGAATCCTGGGCAATCCTGTGATAAAATCCATGCATGGCTTATCCCACTTCCATTCAGGTATCGGCAATGGTTGTTGCAATCCAGCTGGCTTCTGATGCTCTACCTGTCGGGGGTTGGGTACGACATATGACAACGGATGGCTTATCATGGTGGGAGCGAGTAGAACGTCGCTGGTGCCCGGAAGCGGGATGAGGCGAAGACATGCACGCCGGCAGATCTTACCCAGCTTCAGGGCTCTCCGAGGAGATAACACCCCTACTGCTGCTCTGCGGGGTCTCCGCATGATCACTATGGCAAAGTGAATACAATGGTGCTCCTAGAGTTGTTTCTGGAGGTAGGAGAGGGCAAGGCTAGCTCCCTCCTTCCTATATGATCGGTCTAATGCTAAAGAGGTTATCCCCGTTGCATGGGTGCCCCGGGGGGCTTATATAAGCCTGCCCCCCCAGGGATACAATGGTAATCCGGCTGGGCGCGGGTCCCAGCCGTCTGTCTCTCAGGCCGCCGTCGTCTTCGCCGACTGCTGGGGCCCGCCGACTGGCGAGCCCCGCTGACAGGCCTAGTAATGTAGCGGTGCTTCTGATGACGCTGGCTTGGTCATGGGGTCATGGAAACAGTGCCGCCGTCTGGCGGGCGATCACTGTCACCATTCCCCGTCTTGTCTGGTTAATGGCGTGCGGGGCCCGTGGGAGGGGTCGGCCGACTCCAGGGGGCCGACTCCCACGGGGCCATCTTTGTGGCGCTCTCGTCGTCTTCAGTGCTCCCGCTCACGGGCGGGTCCCTCCGTCTCTGGGCCATACTGGTAGGCCGTCGTGGGCACAGTGCACCGCCCACGAGGGTGGAGGTCAGGGCAGGCATGGCAACGGTGCCGCGCCATGATGGAGATCTCCAGCAATACGGCGCACTGTAGCCATGCCAGCCCCTCGTAAGCGGGGTAGAGATGTCCATGCTGCGACCATACTCCGCCCCGCCCATCGTGGCGTAGGAAGGAGGAGGTCGGAGTCGCGGGCCGACTCCCACAGCCGGCTTCTCTGGAAGTCGTCAGCTAAGAGTCGACTTATTTGGAAGCCGTCACCTGAGAGTCGGCCTACCTCGAAGCCGTCCCTGGGACTTGGTCGTGAGGGACAGTTGATGCCGACTCCCAGGAGGCGGCTCTTCATCGTGGGGTCTTGAGGGGCACAGTCTGCCCCAATGTTTCGAAAGGCTCTGGGGCTCGGGTTAGCCTACCCGTGGCCCATTACTCCGACAGTAGTCCCTGAAGCTGTTGGGCGCCACGGGAGATGCGCCGGGGAGCCTCAACAGTTTCATATCTCCGGGGGTGGAATCTCGGACTCGCTCGCCGTCTTCCTCCAGGCCGACTAGCTGGAGTCGGACTCGCAGAAGGCCGTCTTGCCTCTTAGAGGGTTTGAACGTCGCGGCGGGATCCAGGTGGCGTGCCTGATAAGCTTCCAGGCTGCGGCCCTTTGCGGGTCCGTCGCGGGGTGCCACGCGACGGGATAGGACCTCAGGCGGGGCCCGCCACTACCGTGCCTCGGCACGCGGGCGGATTTGTTGCGGTTGTGCGGACGGTTGGGTTTCCCACGCTGTAACTGCACACAGTTACTGCGTGCGATAAATCATGGGGGGCGTGGGGGGCGGAGCGCAGTTAATCCCACCCCCGCCCCATCGGCTTCTCAGCCCCTGAGCCTATAAGTAGGCGGGAGGAAGGGAGCGGCGAAGCACGCGCGCCCATCTCCCCTACTCCCCTTGCTTCCTCCTTGCCTCTTCTTCCTCCTGCCGCCGCCGCACCGAGCTATGCCGCGCTTGCGATGATGAGCTCTTCCTCCACCGCCGCACCAGCTGCCATGCGCTCCGGCGTGTGGGACGGCTCCGAGGTGGACGACGACATCATCGAGTTCCTCCGCAAAATGCGTCGCCTCCCCAGCATGGACCTAGTGCGAGCCCGTGCCGCGCCGGAGAGGGAAATAGTGCCAGCGCCGGAGGAGGGCGAGCGGGTCGTGTTCCGCTCGCACCTCATGCGCGGCTTGGGGCTGCCGGCGAGCGGCTTCTTCTGCTCCTTCTTGGAGTTCCACGGGCTCGAGCCGCACCACCTTACCCTGAACACGGTGGTGCTGCTGGCTGCCTTCGCCACCTTGTGCGAAGGCTTCCTCGGTGTTCTCCCCACAATCGAGCTGTGGGGAGAGTTCTTCCAGTCCAAACTCGGCACGCACGTCGCCGGCGTGCCGGCCCAGTGCAGCGCCTTCATCGCGATGCGGAGATCGACGACCGACAATCCATTTCCCGCCATCCCGCTGATCAAGTCGGTGAAGATGTGGCAGCGTTCTTACTTCTATGTGAAGAACGTCGCCGCAGACGGCGACTGGGTCAACCTGCCGCCTTTCGAAGCCGGCGCACCGGCTGGGAGGCTCCCCAGCTGGTCCCATCGGGTCAAGACGCTGACTCCCGCTGGTGCCGCCGCCGTTGCGCGACTCCGAGAGCTCACACAGTCGGAGGGCCTGACCGAGTCCGACTTGCTGGCCGCCTTCGTGGCGCGCCGAGTCCTCCCGCTCCAAGGCCGACCTCATCTGATCTGTCAGATGAGCGGCCACCGGGATCCAAGTCGGCTCTGCTCCAAGGACATGCCCCACGCGGAGGTGGCGTACATGGTGAACCATATCTCAAACTGTAACCTCACGGCGACTTGGCAGTTTGGCAAGGAGCCGTACTCACGTGCCAACCCTCGCCTGTCGTAAGTCATCTTTCTTCTTTTTTTGTCTTCTTTGCAGCCGAATCCGTCTTCTAATCTTTTTGGTTTTTCTTGAGTCAGAACCACCTCATTCAGCCTTCAGCCGGCACCACGGGCTCGGCCCACCAGTTCGTCTCCGACTGGGCGGAGAGCGACGTCGACGACCCTGACTTGGGGGCAGCGACGATGGAGGCCGACGCCGAAGGAGGTGGAGGAGGAGGCTTCAGGCCGTCGGCCACCTTTGCCGACTGGCCTGATGACGATGCCGAGGGGGAAGTCGTCCCGCGCCGTCAACCGAGGGTCGGTCATCTGGGCGCGGGCTCCTCCGCCGGCTTGGACGGCCAAGGCGGCGCGAAGAGGCGCCGGGCCGGGTCGAGCTTTCTTGGTGGCCGGTCGAAGAAGTTCAAGGGGGCGGCCGCCGTGACCAAGAGGGAAGAGGCACTCGCGAAGGCCAACCGCTTCCATAAGGAAGTGAAGAAGCCGCCGCTGGTCTCCGCGTAAGTGCCTCTGCTCTTGACTTGTTTTGCTCTTGGTGGATTTTTGTCCAAATCTTTTACATGCTTTCTTCGCCTCAGGGCTCCCCTCACCTTCGAGAGGGTCGCCGCCGCCTCCGTCATGGGGTCGGCGGAGACTCCCGCGAGTACTCGGCGGATTGATCCCGCCGCCGACCTTCGGGAGGCGACGGAGCGGAATGCGCGGGAGAAGCGCGACGAGGACGAAGCCGCCCGTCTGGAGAAGGAGGAGGCCGAGAAGGTGGCTGCCTCCGCCCAGAGGAAGCTGGACGAGGCCCAAGCCGCCGTTGCAGCAAGGCGGCTAGCTGAGGAGGCCGCGCACCGCTAGTCGGTGCTACTTGTCGTTCCGCTCAAATCCGCGCCACCGGCCACGGAGTTCACGGGGCAGACTGGGGAAGCCGGTGGTAAGCACCCCGTCATGGAGAGAGAGAGCGGCGATGGCTCCATGTCGGACACAATCGTGCCGCCACCGCCGCCTCCGCCGCCGTCTGGGGTGTGCTAGGTAAACAGCCGGCAGGCCCGCCGGTGCCGCCGAATGAGGACGAGTCCATGGCGTGGCTGCTCCTTCAAGTCGCCTCGCCAGTGCGCCGCCGCCTCGAGAAGGCGACTTCGGCGCCACGCCCGCTGGAGACCGGCGTCGCCAGCTCAGCCATCCCAAACGCTGAGGCGACGCGTGCCGCGCCCGTTGGGTGGGTGTCAGGAGGCGGCACGGGCCCGCTGAACTAGGCGCTTCTGGACGTCCAGGCGAAGCTGTGAGCCGAGGGCGACGCCATCCAAAGCTGCACCAAGGCGCATCTGGCGTCGCGAGTAGCCGTCCGGGTATGCTTCATTTTTGACTTTGCTTTTCTTTGTTCTTCTCTGTGGGGGCGCGCCAGCGCACCCACTGGTGTAGTCCCCGAGTTTCGGGCCGGCTGCTGAGCAGGTGGCTCGGAACTCCTTCTGGCGAGTTCCGATACTTATCTTTGTCTAAAAATTCTTGTTGCAGGAGTACCACAACCTCCGCGTCACTGCCTTCAAGCGCAATGTTGAGGAGCTGAGCAAGCGGACTACCGACTTGTTAGAGAGTCGGAGTGAGTCTTCCTTCTTCTTTGCGGGGACGCGCTGGCGCACCCGTGGGCTGTAGTCCTCGAGATTCGGGCCGACTGCTGAGCAGTCGGGCAGGATCTTCTCAGCGACTTTCTTTGTTGACGACTTAACGTCTTTCTTTTTTATTCTTCAAAGGCCAACGCCACTCTTCAGCAGCAGCTAGGCAAGGCCAACACCGCCTTGCGCGCCAAGGGGGAGGAGTGCGGCAAGCTTGCCACGGAGCGTGATTTGCTGGCCGTGCAGCTGGCGGAGCAAAAGGAGCTGCTCAAGAAGGCGTAGGAGGAGGAAGAGAAGAAAGAGGCTGCGCTCCTGGCCGAGTTCGAGAGCGAGCGCTCCTCCTAGACCGACAAGGAGGCGCAGCTGACTTCCGGCTTCAATGAGATTGAGGACATCGTCGACGGTGAGTTTCTTTACTTTCTTTGAGCTGTCGACTATGGGTCGGGTGACTCCGATTCTGACTTGCTTCTTTTTGTCTTGGCAGACTTCTTCCCTGGCCACTCGTAGGCGGCCACTAAGGCCATCGAGGCAGATCGCGAGGCACGGAGGGTAGATGGTGCGGAGATTGCCGCCAACGCCCCCCCCGGACCCTTGACGAGCAGCTTCTGAGCATCGAGGCTCGTCTGCGGCCGGCCCATCGGATGCTGTGCCGGCTTCAGCGTGCCGGCGCCCAGGCCATCGCCGCCCTGTGGCCAGACATGCCGGTTCTGTGCACTGCCAGCCGGACTGCCGACTAGCTGGAGGTTGCAGCTGGTCGTCTTGAGGCTTGGAAGGGTTCCTCGGCCCGGGCTGGAGCGCGTCGGGCCTTGGAATTCGTCAAGGCGTGGTATCCAGGGCTGGACCTGGACCGTCTGGCCTCGTTCCGGTCAGAGGCCCAGGTGGAGCTGGTAGCTGTGGAAGACGCCCTCGTCGCTCATGCCGCGGCGATCGCCGACTATGCCGACACCAGCATCTTCATCCCTGATCGGGCTGGAGACGGCAGGGAGGCGCCGCCGGAGTGGTTCGGGATGAACCCAGACTACGACGAGGACTCGGTGGAGGTGATTGCTTCCAGCGCCGAGGAGGAAGGCGAGGCGGAGGACGAAGGTGAGACGGAGGTGCCAGAAGACGGAATGGGCGACCAGCGTCAACTCGACCGCGCCTCCAGCAACAAGCCGCGTCCGGAGAAGGCGGCTGCCGCCAGAGACGATCAAGCCGAGACTGCCCAGCCGGCCGCCCCGGCGCCTGACACCGCCGTCTCCTCCGACCCTCCGAACCCGGATGCCGCCTCCTAGGCTGCCGTCTTTGCCTTCATTTTATCTGCCTTAGTAGTCTTTGAAGAACTTTGTTAATTCGAACAATTCCACCTACAGGGTGTATTTAGAACTTCTACTTTAAGATTCGGCCAAGGGCCTATGTTATGTAAATATTTATCCGAGTTTTGTCTTTCCTTGCTCATTGCTCTTTTGGCTTTTTCCTTTGCTGCCTTCCCTTAGTCGCCGCCTTGCGAGTCGGACAACTGCTCTGCGGACTACCACTGGATCAAACGCTTGGCTACTTTGGGAAGGCAAGTACTTGGCCATTGTAGAGTCTTTTTAACAAGTCGGATAGAAAGCGGTAAGCCGACTACTTACGAGTCGGCTTCACTTAAGAGAGGCTAGAAGAAAGCGGCAAGCCGACTACTCATGAGTCAACTTTTGCTTGAGAGAGGCTGGAAGCCGTCTTAAGCTATGTTTGTGCTTTGGGTCCTTAAGCATTGTTCGTGTGGGCGCCCGTTCTTCCTTACTCCTGCCTACCAAACAGTTGCTCTGCAAGCTGCGGCTTCTGACAGGAGACGGCTTAGGAACCACACACTACTTGTCTGACTGCGGGAAGCATTTCATAGTGCGAGGCAGCGAGTCCCCGGGCCGACTAGTCGAGCCCGGTGCCGAGCGACATAACAAAGAGTAATATACTCGAAGGCATAATTCTTATCATACAGATAGCAAAAAAGGGCAGTCCCCGAGCTTGTCTCGGGGCCCGAAGTCTTGGTACTTTAATACAAAGGGTAGCGTGATACATACTGCATCAACTGTAAAATCTTCAGAGAAGATTTGCATTCCATGGGCGCTCTGTCTCTTTGCCGGAGTCGTCCCTCTTGCGTTCTCGGGGCTTCTGAGCGTTGATCAGGTAGTAGGAGTCGTTTCCCAGCACCTTGCTGATAATGAAGGGGCCTTCCCAAGGCGCCGACAGCTTGTGCTGACCGGCTATTCGCTCGATCAACCGGAGCACAAGGTCGCCCTCTTTAAAAGATCTCGGCCTGACCTTCCTGTTGTAGTATCGGCGCAGGCTCTGCTGGTAGATGCTGGACCGACTGAGTGCCAACAGCCGGCTCTTTTCCAGCAGATCGACACCGTCTTGACGTGCTTGTTCTGCTTCTTCCTCGGTGTACATGGTGACTCGCGGAGAGTCGAACTCTATGTACGTTGGGATGACGGCTTCAGCACCGTAGACGAGGAAGAAGGGTGTGAAGCCGGTTGATTTGTTTGGAGTCGTGCGCAGACTCCAGAGGACGGCTGGCAACTCATCAAGCCAACAGCCGGCCGAACGCTCCAGTGGTTCGACCAGTCGAGGCTTGATGCCAGACAGGATGAGGCCATTTGCTTGCTCTACCTGGCCGTTTGACTGCGGATGGGAAATGGACGCTAAGTCCAGTCTGATGCCCTGAGTCGCGCAGAAACGGGCCAAGGCACCTTTGGCAAAGTTTGTGCCATTGTCGGTGATGATGTTGTGCGGTATGCCGTATCGAGTCATGATGTCGGCGATGAAAGTCACCGCAGTCGGACCATTCAACTTCTTGATGGGCTTTACTTCTATCCACTTGGTGAACTTGTCCACCGCGACGAGTAAGTGAGTTAGGCCGCCGCGGGCTGTTTTGAATGGTCCGACCATATCCAGGCCCCAAACCGCAAAGGGCCAGGCGATGGGGATAGTCTTGAGTGCCGAAGCCGGCTGATGTGGCTTGGAGCGGAACTTTTGGCACCCTTTGCACTTTTGAACCAATTCTTTGGCCTCTTCTAGGGCAGTCGTCCAGAAGAAACCGTGTCGAAATGCTTTAGCGACAAGTGCTCTTGAAGCCTCATGGTGTCCGCACTCGCCCTGATGGATATCTTTGAGGATTGCTTGGCCTTGCTCTGGCTCGATGCAACGCTGGTAGACGCCAGTGACGCTGCGCCTGACCAACTCTCTGTTGACTATGGTGTAGGCTGCCGCTCGGCGTTGTACTTGCCGAGCCAAAGTTTCATCAATTGGCAGCTCTTTGCTCACCAGGAACTTGAGGATGGGCTGTGCCCATGAGGGTGCTGCTATTTCTTCGACTACCAGTACTACGACTTGGACAAGGGCGGCTGGGCTGGGAGGCGGCGGGTTGGAGTCCGCAGCCGCTTGCTGGATTGATGAAGTCCCCGGGCCGACTGGAGCAGTCCCCGGGCCGAGTTCTGGAGTCATCGGATTGGTCGCCACAGTCCCCGGGCCGGGTTCTGAAGTCCCCGGGCCGGCTTTGACTGGAGCGCTCTTGGAGTCGGATCTGACTTCTTCGGGTGAAGCCGACACGAAGATGGAGTCTGATTCTGGTGAAGGCTTGACAGAAGGCTTGAGGAGGCGCCAAAGGGCGACGCCGGATGGTATTGCTTGGCGGGTGGAGCCGATTCGTGCCAAGGCGTCTACTTGGTCGTTGTCATTCCTTGGCACGTGGAGGAACTCACACCCCCCGAAGTATCCGCTGAGTTGCTGTACAAGAAAGCGGTAGCTCGCCATGTTTGCATCCTTGGCGTCCCAATCGCCAGATGACTGCTGGACCACCAAGTCAGAGTCGCCATAACACAGGATCCGGCGAATGCCGAGTTCTTTGGCAAGCCGGAGCCCGTGAATGAGCGCCTCGTACTCAGCGACATTGTTGGAGGCGGCAAAATGGATATGCAGCGCATATCTGAGCTTGTCGCCTTTGGGGGAAGTGAGGACAATGCCGGCTCCCAAGCCGGTGCGCATCTTGGAGCCGTCGAAATGCATCTGCCAATGGGTGGAGTCGGGCGCTGGCGGCAGGTACTGGGTCTCGGCCCAGTCGACGAGGAAGTCGGCCAGTGCTTGCGACTTGATGGCGGTGCAGGGCTGGTAGTAGATGGTGTAGGGAGCCAGATCGATGGCCCATTTGGCCACTCGGCCAGAAGCATCTCGGCTTCTGATGATCTCGGCAAGTGGGGTTGTGCAGACCACAGTGATTGGATGCTCCTGGAAGTAAGGCTATTCTTGGCGGCAAAGTGCACGCCATAGCACATCTTCTGGTATTGGGGGTTGTTCTGCTTGGAGGCCGACAGTACTTCGCTCAGGTAATATACCGGTCTTTGGATAGGTAGCGCCTTGCCTTCCTCCTTGCGCTCAACTACAATGACTGTGCTGACTACCCGGCTAGTGGCGGCAATGTATAGGAGCATGGGCTCTTTGGGAGTCGGAGCCGCCAGCACAGGGGGCATAGTCAACATTTTCTTCAGTTGGAGAAAAGCTTCGTCCGCCTTGGGAGTCCACTCAAAAAAGGTCGTCTTCTTCATGAGCTGATATAAGGGGAGGGCCTTCTCGCCTAGCCGACTGATGAATCAGCTGATGGACGCCAAACAGCCGGTGAACTTTTGCACGTCTAGCAGTCGTCTGGGTGCCTCCATCCTCTCGATGGCCTTGATCTTCACAGGGTTGCACTCTATGCCGCGTTCAGAGACCAGGAAGCCAAGGAGTTGGCCGGCTGGTACTCCGAAGACGCACTTCTCGGGGTTGAGCTTGATCTGGAATCGGTGTAGATTCTCAAAGGTTTCTTTGAGGTCTTCCAACAGTGTTCCACGCGTTTCCGTCTTCACCACTACATCATCCACGTAGACGTGGGCATTTCTGCCGAGTTGCTTGAGGAGGCACTTCTGCATGCAACGCTGAAAGGTGGCGCCAACATTTCTCAAGCCGAACGTCATGGTCAGGTAGCAGAAGGCACCAAACGGCGTGATGAAGGTGGTCTTCAGTCTGTCAGCCGGGTTCAGCTTGATCTGGTGATATCCAGAATATGCATCTAGGAAACTCAACAGCTCGCATCCGGCCATGGAGTCTATCACCTGATCAATCCTTGGCAGAGCGAATGGATCCTTGGGGCAGGCTTTGTTGAGGCTTGTGTAGTCGATACACATCCGCCACTCCTTGTTCTTCTTCAGCACCAGGACTGGGTTTGCTAGCCATTCTGGGAAAAACACTTCCATAATGAAGCCGGCTGCCAGGAGCCGGGGTATCTCTTCTCCAACAAATCTTCTCTTCTCTTCTGACAGGCAGCGCAAGGGCTGCCTGACGGGCTTTCACATCAGACCGGACATGTAACTTGTGCTCGGCGAATTCCGTCGGTACACACCTAGCATGTCTTTAGGGGACCATGCGAAGATGTCTCGATTCTCACGGAGGAAATCGACAAGCTCGCCTTCCTATTTGCTGTCAAGGTTTGTACCCATGACAGCGTACCTCTCTGGGTGTTCCGGGTCCAAGGGTATCTTCTTCGTTTCTCTGGCCGGCTTGAACGATCCTTCTGCTTCCGACTCCTTGGGGTCGGGCGACATCTCAGGCTGCTTGCCGGCCATCGCCACAACCCGATCAAGAAGCCGCTTCTCAGCTGCGATCACCAAGGACTTGGCCAGCCGACTGCTTTCGGCCGCGCAAGCGGACGACTTTCTGTAGTCGCCAGCTACGGTTAGAATCCCCTTGGAACTCGGCATCTTCATCTTGAGGTAGGCATAGTGGGGGACCGCCATGAATTTGGCCAAGGCAGGTCGGCCAAGCAACACATGGTACAGGCTTTCGAGGTCCACCACTTCAAACCAAACTGGCTCTCGGCAGAAATGATCTTTGTCCCCAAAGAGGACGTCTATCAGGATTTTGCCGATTGGCGAGCAGCAAAGGCCGGAAACAATGCCATGGAACACAGTCCGGCTGCTCTGAAGCTGTCTTCGCTTGATTCCTAACTTCTCCATGGTATCCTTGTACAGGATGTTGATACTGCTGCCTCCGTCTATCAGCACTCGCGAGAAACGAGCGGCCCGCCTATCTGTGGCGAGTGTGGCGCCTAAGACCAGGGTGTAGGAGCCTAGATTCGGCATCACCTCTGGGTGATCAGGTCTGCTCGAACTGATAGGCCTCTCGGACCAGTGCATGAACTCTGGAGTACTTGACGTGACTGCGTTCACCTCTTGCTGTTGTTGCCGCCTGCTGCGTCGATCGTCAGCCACACTGGTGAACACCACATAGGCTCCGTGCTCATCTAGGAACTCGTCTTGTATCGCACCGACTGGCCTGACAGTCGGCTGCTGAGGCGGCGACCCAGCAGGCGGGGGAGGGAGTAGGCTGTCTCCCTTGACGATTCTGGTGATCCAGTGGCATTTCCGGGTGGTGTGATTTGACGGCTTCGCGCCGCTATGGAACTTGCAGGGGCCATCTAGAGTCTGCTCGTAGGAGAAGGCCGGCAACCAGTTGGTCTTGCCGCCTTTCTGTCGCCTGGTCGGAGGCTGCCCCTCCGGCTGTTGGTCTTCGACTATCGCCACTTGCCGGCTGTTAGAAGCCGGCTGTGGGGCTTTGCGCTTGTGGTCACTTTGCTGCTGCCGCCGATTGGTGTCCCCAGCCGGAGTTCTTGGAGCCTGAGGGGCGACTTTGCCAATCGTACTAACTTGAATCTCCGCCTTCATGGAGGAGTCGGTCGTGGCGTACTTGTCTGCCGTGACCAGCAACTCATCGAGGGTCTTCGGCTCGTCGCAGAGGAGCTTGTGCTTGAGGAGGGTGCCTTTTCTGCACCCGGCAGTAAAGTACTCGATAGCCTGCACCTCATGCACGCCCTCGCAAGAGTTCCGAAGCTCGGTCCAGCGCGTGAGGTAGTCGCGAGTGGACTCGTCGGGGCCTTGCACGCACAAGGAGAGTTGGCGAGGCTTGGGAGGTCGCTTGTACGTGCTCGTGAAGTTGCGGGCGAAGGCCTCGGTGAAGTCGACCCAGCTGTTGATGTTGCGGGGCTTCAGGCTGTTCAACCATGTCCGGGCCGTGCCCTGGAGCATGAGTGGAACATACTTTACGGCAACACGCTTGTTGCCGTTCGCTATGTTAACGGCCGTAGAGTAGTCAACTAGCCAATCTTCCGGCTTCATGGAGCCGGTGTTCTTGGGTGTATCTCGGGGGAGCGTGAACCCCTTGGGGAAGGGCTCGTCTCGGATGCGGAGTCCGAAACAGGGAGGACCCAACTCGTCTTCTTCTTCCAACGCCAGGGATCGGTGGAGTCGGTCGATCCGGTGGCGGGCGTCATTCTCTCCGACTCCCTCTCAGCGGCCAAGGAGGTCGTCGAGAGTCGGATGCTCTACGGGTGACGGGGAGACTCGCCTTTCTCTGCGAGGAGGGGGAGGCAGATAGTCGTCCCGCCGTTCCACTGCTTTGGGGCGGCCGTCTTGGTTGCGCTCGATGGTGATGCAAGTCCGACTTTGGATGACAGCCGGATCCTTGTCTTTTCTTCCGTGTACACCGCCTGTTGGTGTCTGAGACGTCGCGCCTTGATCTTGGCGGGGAGGCAAGTCGTCGTTTTGTCGCTGCGGCGCCTCCGTGCGGCAACCGACTTTGTTCTACGCGGCAGCCGTCTCGAGGAGCTGTTGAACTCGCTCCGTCATCAGGCGGCGCTCTTCACCTTCGAAGTTGTCCAGCTCATCCGCCGCCGCCTGGGCAGCGCGGATGTTCTCCGCAGGCATGGCGTACACAGGGCGATCGGCCCCGAACAGGCTGGCGATGGCCGCGCCACGCTGCCGGACCGCGCCTAGGCGGCTAGGCCCAGTTGGAGCCGGTGAACCGCCCACAGCGCGATCCATCTCACGCTGGTAGGCTTCTGACAAGCGTCTCATGCCTGCCAGCTTCTTAGCGCCCTCGACGAGTTGGAGGCGGCACGCCTCCGGCGTCTCAGCGTCAGCGTCTCCCGGAATCGGCACGTCAGGTCTTGCAGGGCCACGTCGAGTGGGTCGCGAGCTCCCTCGCCGGAACACTCGCCGTGATCGAGGACGAGGACCTCCGTGATGGTGCTTCCGCCGCTCTCCGCGCAAGGGAGCGGCTCGTCGTAGACCACCACGTTGGTGGGGAACACGTTGAGCGACGCTGTGTCGGAGTCGACCAGCATCGGGTCGGTGGAGCCTATGGACTCCAGGTCTATGGCAGGCTCGCCGGCGACGTGGAGTTGGTCGAGGAGACCCGCGAGGAGGCTCTCGGGGCCGCTCGTGCCTGCGTCCAACACAGGCTCATCGGAGAGGCGAACCTCGCCGATAAGCTCGGCGAGGCAGCTGGCCGCGCAGGCGATCTCAGCGTCGTGCAGCGCGTCGGCGCAGACTCCGTCTGGCGTGCCAGGCTGGCTATGCTCGTCAGGGAGGAAAAGGGTTCCCGTCCAGAGCAGGTCTCCGGACGACGGTGCACCTCGCCCCACGGTGGCCGCCAAATGTCGGGGGTTGGGTACGACATATGCCAACGGATGGCTTATCATGGTGGGAGCGAGTTGAACGTCGCCGGTGCCCGGAAGCGGGATGAGGCGAAGACATGCACGCCGGCGGATCTTACCCAGCTTCAGGGCTCTCCGAGGAGATAACACCCCTACTGTTGCTCTGCGGGGTCTCCACATGATCACTATGGCAAAGTGAATACAATGGTGCTCCTAGAGCTGTTTCTGGAGGTAGGAGAGGGCAAGGCTAGCTCCCTCCTTCCTATATGATCGGTCTAATGCTAAAGAGGCTATCCCTGTTGCATGGGTGCCCCGGGGGGCTTATATAGGCCTGGCCCCCAGGGATACAATGGTAATCCGGCTGGGCGCGGGTCCCAGCCGTCTGTCTCTCAGGCCGCCGTTGTCTCCGCCGACTGCTGGGGCCCGCCGACTGGTGGGCCCCATTGACAGGCCTGGTACTGTAGCGGTGCTTCTGATGATGCTGGCTTGGTCATGGGGTCATGGCAACAGTGCCGCCGTCTGGCGGGCGATCACTATCGCCATTCCCCGTCTTGTCTGGTTAATGGCGTGCGGGGCCCGTGGGAGGGGCCGGCCGACTCCAGGGGGCCGACTCCCACGGGGCCGTTTTTGTGGCGCTCTCACCGTCTTCAGTGCTCCCGCTGACGGGCGGGTCCCGCCGTCTCTAGGCCGTACTGGTAGGCCGTCGTGGGCACAGTGCGCCGCCCACGAGGGCAGAGGTCAGGGCAGGCATGGCAACAGTGCCGCGCCATGATGGAATCTCCAGCGATACGACGCACTGTAGCCATGCCAGCCCCTCGTAAGCGGGGTAGAGACGGCCATGCTGCGACCGTACTCCGCCCCGCCCATCGTGGCGCAGGAAGGAGGAGGTCGGAGTCGTGGGCCGACTCCCACAGTCGGCTTCTCTGGAAGTCGTCAGCTAAGAGTCGGCTTATCTGGAAGCCGTCACCTGAGAGTCGGCCTACCACAATGCCGTCCCTGGGACTCGGCCGTGAGGGACGGTTGATGCCGACTCCCAGGAGGCGGCTCTTCATCGTGGGGTCTTGAGGGGCGCAGTCTGCCCCAATGTTTCGAAAGGCTCTGGGGCTCGGGTTAGCCTACCCATGGCCCATTACTCCGACACTACCTTAACTCTCTGACATACATCACATACCGCTACACACTCGGCAATATCCTTCTTAATTCCTGTCCACCAGAAACTTTCCTTCAAATCCAGATACATCTTAGTGTTTCCTGGATGAATTGAATACGGCGAGTCATGGGCCTCTTGTAGAATCAACTTCCTGATCTCGGGGTCATTAGGCACATATACGTGATCCTCAAACCATAAGGTGTCGTGCTCATCCTCACGAAATCCTTTAGCCTTTCCTTTGCTCATCCTTTCCTCTATCTCACCAATCTCCTTGTCAGTCTTCTGGGCTTCTATGATCTTACCCATCAAAGTGGACTGAATTTCCAATGCTGCTACATAACCTCTCAGAACTATCTCCAAACTTAACTCTCGAAGATCATCTGCTAACTCCGTAGGTAATCTTCTGGTCATAAGCGTATTAACATAACTCTTGCGGCTCAACACATCTGCTACTACATTGGCCTTTCCGGGATGATAGTGCAATTTCATATCATAATCCTTAATGAGCTCCAACCATCTCTGTAACGCCCCGGATCCAATGCGCCAGGTGTCCGCTAGTTATTCGCCGTCCTTGCCATGTCATTTGCTTGCGTGTTGCATTTTGCCATGTTATCATGTGCATCTCATCTTGCATACGTGTTCGTCTCATGCATCCGAGCATTTCCCCGTTGTCCGTTTTGCAATCTGGCACTCCTATGTCACCCGCCGCCCCCCTTTTGCCTCTTTTCGTGTGCGGGTGTTAAACTTTCTCGGAATGGCCCTAGGTTTGCCAAGCGGCCTTGGTATAGCACGGGTAGACCGCTTGTCAAGTTTCGTGCCATTTGGAGGTCGTTTGAAACTCCAACAGTTAACCGGGTAACCGTAAAATCCCTCTTTGTGTTGCAGCCTAACACCCCTTCAAAGTGGCCCAATAACCCATCCAAGTCACCTCATGCTCTTGGTCGTTCGATCGCGATCGTGTGGACAAAAACCGCTCCTCATTTGGACTCTCCTAGCTCCCTCTACCTACAAATATGTGCCCCCCCCCGGATTTTCACGGATGAATCCTACCCTAACCCTAGCCTCTCTCCCTCTCAGCCGCCGGACGTGTCCGCCCTCCGCCGAACATGCCCGCGCCGCCGCCGGCAGCCTCTCCCCTTGCGCCACATGTCCAGCGCCTCCCGCTCCGCCCAGGCCCGGGCCAGGCCCGCCCCGACCGCTACCAGGCTCGAGGCGTCCGCCTCACCTGCGCCGCCGCCCGTCTCGCGCCGCTGCGCTGGATCCCCGCCGACGCGGCCGCCGCCTCCGCCGCCCCGCCCGCTCGCTCTCCTCCCGCGCCGCCGGGATCCCTCCGCCGCGCCCGAGGCTCCCTGGCCGCGCTGCCCGTCGTCCCCCAGATGCAGCGCCGCTGCCGGGTCGTCGCCGCCATGGCCTTCCTCGCCGCCATCCCTCCACCGGCAGCCGCGCCGGCGAGTGCCGCTGCCGGGTCGTGGACGCCTCGTCCCGCCTCTCCTCATCGTTCGCCGGTCGCCGGATCGCCCCGTCCCCGCCTTCTCCGGCGACCTCGCCGGAGTTACTCTGGTCAGATCCGGGGGAATGGATGAGATCCACCAAGCCCCCGATCCAAACACCACCACGTACCCGGATCCCTTCGTCCCGGATTTCTCCGTCCCGCGTTGACTTTCGCGGAGGTAAAAATCGCCTAAGTCCCTACAATATTTACATTCTGGTGCCATGTTCATCATGTCATAACTTCATGTGTGCTGCTCCGTTTCATGCGTATGATATGTTAAAACGTTTGTTCTGAGATGCTCTTCACTTTGTTACATTGTGCCATGCTTGTTTGAGTTCATATTGATGCCCTAATCATTGTTGCAAGAGTGCTATATGATGTTAACTGCTGTCTGTTAACAGAACTTGTTGATTTGTCATTTTTGTTGCAATTGATGTGTGCATCCTATGAGCTTGAAGTCTACATGAGTTTTGTACTACATCATGCCATCTTTACAGGGGTGCAATCCATGTATTTTTGTGAGTCTTGTACTGAGTGCATCAAGCTTGTAAAGTAGGGTACTTGTTGTTGCTGTTTTGCTAGGCTGAATCTGTTATTTTGTGATGCTATGTAAACCTGCTGCTACAAGTCATTCTATGCATAATCTGGAGATGTTAACTAAGGATGTTTTGTTATACATGTCATGATTTATCCATCCATGCCCCTGGTTGCATTTATAGCCTGCTGTAGCTTGTTGTAATCTTGCTCTCAAATTGCTAAATAATATTGCTGTCAGCCTGTTAACTTTAAGTTCAGTTTTGCCATGAGCTTTGCTAGTGATCCATGCACCCTATGAAACTTTTATTGCCATTATTAGCTTCACAAGCATGTATTCTTACTGTCGGTTGCCTTTTCATGCAATGTAATGCTCTGTGGTGAGTGGTACAAGCTCACCAACATGCCTACTTATTGTTGTTCCTGCCATGTATAAATCTGTCATATAACTTGCCATGTTTACATGGGTGCCATCATATCTTCTGATCCTTTTTGGCTCATGGTCAGTAAAGGACTTTTGTTCTATGCATTTAGTAGATTCATTCCATGCCTTTGTTTGCCATGTTAAGTTCCTGTAACATGTTGTTTGATAGCTCCAAACATTGCAAACTGATGTTATTTCTGCAAAGTCTGAAACTATTATTATTTGCAATCTTGCCATGTCTTTTTGAGCATGTTCTAGTGATTTCTGGAGATACCTCAGTGTTCATGTTTTGTCATGCTTTACCTGTACATCATGTCAATGTCTGTTGTTTTCATATTGTGGTGCTGTAGCATATAGTTTTGATGCTTGCTAGATGCCTAGTTGCTGTTTTGGACAGATTGTTGTTATGACTTGTATAGAGTATGTGTTGAACCGTTACTCTGTTTTGGGTGTGCTATATATGAAACTTGCTTGATTTTGCATGTAGCTTCATATTATCATGTTGCATCCTTGTTTTGGAGTGTTTGCTTGGTGTTTGTATGCATTTTTCGTCAATTCCATATTTACCTTGTTTTGCTCATATCTTCTAGGCCGTAGCTCCGAATTAAATGAACTTTATATGTAACTTGACTACATCTCGTGTAGATCATCTTGGTGCATCTTAACTTGCTGTTTAACAACTTGAACATAAGGTTTATTCAGATCTGGACCAATTTCGAAATTTGCATATGAGGACTTACCGGATTTGTTATATGTTGTTTCCGGCCTCATTTAAACTTGCCTTGATGTGTTGCTCTTGTTTGCATCCTCTCTTGCCATGAGTAGCTTCATGTAGCCTTGTCTTGCATCATACTTGGTTGAGCATCATGTCATGTATATGTGTGGTGTGTTTACCATGTTGTGTGCTTCTTCTCGATAGTTCCTGTTTCGTTGCGGTCGTGAGGATTCGTTCGTCTACGCTTGGTTCGTCTTCGTGGCTTCATCTTCTTCATGGACTCGTTCTTCTTCCTAGCGGGATTTCAGGCAAGATGACCGCTACCCTGGATCTCATTACTATCATTGCTATGATAGTTGTTTCGTTCTATCGCTATGATGCGCTACCTATCCCTTGTTCTTCAAGCCTCCCAAATTGCCATGTCAGCCTCTAACCTTGTCACCCTTCCTAGCAAACCGTTGTTCGGCTATGTTACCGCTTTTGCTCAGCCCCTCTTATAGCGTTGTTAGTTGCAGGTGAAGTTGAAGATTGCTCCATGGTGGACAGGATTATGTTGGGATATCACAATATCTCTTATTTAATTAATGCATCTATATACTTGGTAAAGGGTGGAAGACTCGGCCTTATGCCTGGTGTTTTGTTCCACTCTTGCCGCCCTAGTCTCCGTCATACCGGTGTTATGTTCCCGGATTTTGTGTTCCTTACGTGGTTGGGTGATTTGTGGGACCCCCTTAATAGTTCGCTTTGAATAAAACTCCTCCAGCAAGGCCCAACCTTGGTTTTACCATTTGCCTCACCTAGCCCTTTTTCCCTTGGGTTTCCGGAGCCCGAGGGTCATCTTTATTTTAGCCCCCCCGGGCCAGTGCTTCTCTAAGTGCTGGTCTAAACCAGAGCCCTTTGCAGCGCCCCCTCAGGGAAACTTGAGGTCTGGTTTTAGTTGTACGGATTGCTCATCCGGTGTTGCCCTGAGAACGAGATATGTGCAGCTCCTATCAGGATTGTTGATGCATCGGGCGGCTTTGCTGGTCTTGTTCTACCATTGTCGAAATGTCTTGTAAACCGGGATTCCGAGTCTGATCGGGTCTTCCTGGGAGAAGGAATATCCTTCGTTGACCGCGAGAGCTTATCATGGGCTAAGTTGGGACACCCCTGCAGGGTATAAACTTTCGAGAGCCGTGCCCGCGGTTATGTGGCAAGTGGGAATTTGTTAATGTCCGGTTGTAGATAACTTGACACCAGATCCGATTTAAAACGCATCAACCGCGTGTTTAGCTGTGATGGTCTCTTTTCGGCGGAGTGCGGGAAGTGAACATGGTTTTTGGGTTATGTTTGACGTAAGTAGGGGTTCAGGATCACTTCTTGATCATTGCTAGCTTCACGACCGTTCCGCTTGCTCTCTTCTCGCTCTTATTTGCGTATGTTAGCCACCATATCATGCTTAGTCGCTGCTGCAACCTCACCACTTTACCCCTTCCTTTCCCTTTAAGCTTTGCTAGTCTTGATACCCATGGTAATGGGATTGCTGAGTCCTCGTGGCTTACAGATTACTACAACAACAGTTGCAGGTACAGGTTTCGCGATGATCATGACGCGAGAGCGATGCTTGCTTGTTTGGAGTGCTTCTTCTGCTTCTTCTTCGATCAGGGGATAGGTTCCAGGTCGGCAGCCTGGGCTAGCAGGGTGGATGTCATTTGAGTTTTTGTTTGTGTTTCATCCATAGTCGGATGTTGATCTTATGTAAGATGGTGTTGTATTCGTGTGGCATTGTATGCCTTTTGTATGTATCCCCATCTATTATGTAATGTTGATGTAATGATATCCACCGTGCAAAAGCATATCAATATGTGGTTCTATCCTTGGTGGGATCTTCGAGTCTCCTTAGGATAGTATCGCATATTGGGCGTGACAAGTTGGTATCAGAGCCTCGACCGACCATAGGAGCCCCCTTGATTGATCGTGTAGTTTGGCCGTTGTTGAGTCTAGAAGAAAACTGTTTTCAGAGTCTAGTTATATCAGAGAGTAGGAATTCTTTTTACTCCTCTGCCCCTTTGTCGCTCTGGTAAGGAATCTTGACGTATGTGTTTTGAATTACTCCTCTTCCCCTTCAAAATTTTCTTTAGGATCACGCAGTTGGTTTTCCGATCGTTGGGTCTCAGCTCTTTTCATCCGGTGCATTTCTCGTCAAGTTGACTTGAGCCTCTTCATCTTTGAGTTCAATCCTCAGTTGTCTTATTTTCCCCACCCGCCCACCCCTTTTCTCCTCGGAGCCAGAGTCTGTAATCGAGTATCCATCCTACTCGTGCGCAGCCTTTGCTTTCTTTCCTCAATTATTCCAGCCGGTGCTTTCTCTTCAAGTTATTTGTCGGTTCCCCGTTTCAAGTTGCCTTTGTCTTTCCCACCCTCCACCCTTTTTCTTCCCGGAGTCTGAGTCTGTTTCGACCATCAATTTCATTCGTGTGGAGCATCTTCAGTCTTTCGTCAATTGTTTCAACCGGTGAATTCTCTTTGGTTTGACATTCTTCATCTCTTTTTCTTCTCCGATGGACTCAATTCTAGTTTTTCGGGTTGATCACATTCTTTTCCTTGGTTAAAGTGTTCTCCTTGCTCGTTTGCCTCTCGCCATTCAATCCTTCCGGAGTGCTCAAGACTTCTCAGGAGATTCGTCTGTGTTCCAATTAATTCGAGGTTGTCACCTCATTTAAATATTTCAATTGTTCCGGTGCATCATCTATCTATTCAACAATCCTTTCCAATGGTGTTTTCCTCTTTAGTGGGCCCTAACCCACAGGTATTTTCCCAGGATCTTACCTGACTCTTCTAATTATTCCGGAGCTATTCCCAAATTCTTTTCAAAGTGTGATGTAAGAATGGATTCCATCAGTCACATGCCTTTTCCAAGATCAATTTCAAATCATTTTCATTGTTGGCTGAACCTCTTCACTTTTCATTCTACCGGAATACCTCGGTAATTTTGGTGGTGTTTCTCGTCGTCTTTTGAAGACCGAAGAAGAGTTTTTCTCTAAATCTTGTCTGTTCTCTTGAAGTTTCGTGGTTCTAGCTTCATGTTATCCTCGCGAATTATTCCATTTGTCAGATATTCTTTTCATCCATCCGGAGTATTTCAGGAGTTGTTTTTTTTTCGTCTCGATCATCTGGAAGCCATCATTCCAGTTATCGTTCTCTATTTATCCCGGTGCTTCATTCAAGTGTTCTTTAATCAGCTCATGATCTCTTTGTTCTTTTGCATCTAAATCCCCTCTAGATTATTTGTTCTTCTAATTCTTCCCGGTGATTCATTCTCTTTCATCAGTCATTTTTCTAATTCTTACGGTGGTTCGTTCAAGATTCTTTTTCTTTGATTATCATATTAATTCATTCGTTCTTTTCAATCCTACCGGTGGTTCTTGAAGACCTTCTCAAGTTTGCGATATGTCACTTCACAATCCTTTTCAAGAAGAATAAGCAGTATGCAAATCCATTTTGTCATCAAGTCAATTTGATGAAGGTTAAGCATACAATAAATCTTATTCTTTCCCCGAAGTGATCAATCCCTTTTCTTCGGAGTTTGTTCTTGATGAATAAATTATAGTTCTAAGTGTTTTCATCTTTTCTTTTCCGGAGTTCAAATTTCCTCAGCCATTTCGTCGGAACCTCCATCTAAATCATCACAAGCTTTAATCTTATTCTTTCATCCTTCATTCTATCTCATCATCCTTTTGTTACCGGAGTTCTTCATGGTGGTTCTTCATGATTTAATTCATTCCTCAAGTGTTCATCAAGATTCTTGTAGGCGAAGCTCAAGTATTCTTCTTCTTGCTTCGCGAGGTGCATTTAATTCTCCATAACTTTTGAAATGGAGTTTTGCATTTCTTCTTTCTTCCCAGTTATTTAATCTTTTCCGCTCGTGGTCGGTTACCAGCTCATAAATTTTGAGAGGTTATCCATAAGTCCACATCAAGCTTATTCTTTCGTTGTTGATTTTCTCAACAACTCCATTCAATCCTTCTAAATTCTTTTCATTCAATTCTCTTTCAATTATTTCCGGAGGTTTTGTGTCATGTCTTCATCAAGTATCATTCCGTCCTCTCAAGCTTGGGTTCTATCCCTTCCATTTTCAGCCGTAGTGCTGCCTAAATCCTTTCAGTCTTATCCGTTTCTTATCTCATTCTAACCGGAGTGGTTTCATAGTCTATCTGATTCCATGAGCTTTCGATTCTCGTCATTCTCGTCATTCCTCTCTTCTTCTCGAGAGCTCTCGATTCTTTGCTTCTTCTCTTGAGTTCTTGTTTCACCTCATGCCTTTTCCCTTCCGTCTCGGTCCTAAGATCTCGGGACGAGATCTCTGGTTAGTGGAGGAGTGTTGTAACGCCCCGGATCCGATGCGCCAGGTGTCCGCCAGTTATTCGCCTTCCTTGCCATGCCATTTGCTTGCGTATTGCATTTTGCCATATCATCATGTGCATCTCATTTTGCAAACGTGTTTGTCTCATGCATCCGAGCATTTTCCCCGTTGTCCGTTTTGCAATCCGGCACTCCTATGTCACTCGTCGCCCCCTTTTGCCTCTTTTCGTGTACGGGTGTTAAACTTTCTCGGAATGGCCCGAGGTTTGCCAAGCGGCCTTGCAATAGCACCGGTAGACCACCTGTCAAGTTTCGTGCCATTTGGAGGTCGTTTGATACTCCAACGGTTAACCGGGTAATCGTAAAATCCCTCTTTGTGTTGCAGCCCAACACCCCTTCAAAGTGGCCCAATAACCCATCCAAGTCACCTCCATGCTCTCGGTCGTTCGATCGCGATCGTGTGGGCGAAAACCACTCCTCATTTGGACTCTCCTAGCTTCCCCTACC
>NC_041387.1:52615495-52625645 GCF_002162155.2 Triticum dicoccoides
GCTCCCTGGTCGCGCCGCCCGTCGTCCTCGAGACGCAGCATCACTGTCGGGTCGTCGCCCTGTCGGACCCCGCCGCCGCCGGGCTCCCCTCCGTCTGCCGGAGGTGCGCCGCCGCCTCCGCGCCGCGTCCGCCGCCGCCATGGACTTCCTCACCGCCGTCCGTCCACCGGCAGCCGCGCCAGCGAGCGCCGCTGCCGGGTCGTCGCCGCCTCGTCCCGCCTCTCCTCGTCGTTCGCCGGTCGCCGGATCGCCCCGTCCCCGCCTTCTCCGGCGACCTCGCCGGAGTTACTCTCGTCAGATTCGGGGGAATGGATGAGATCCACCAAGCCCCCGATCCAAACACCACCATGTTCCTGGATCCCTTCGTCCTGGATCCCTCCGTCCCGCTTGACTTTCATGGAGGTAAAAATAGCCTAAGTCCCTAAAATATTTACATTCTGGTGTCATGTTCATCATGCCATAACTTCATGTGTGCTGCTTCGTTTCATGCGTATGATATGTCAAAATGTTTGCTGTGAGATGCTCTTCATTTTGTTCCATTGTGCCATGCTTGTTTGAGTTCATCTTGATGCCCTAATAATTGTTGCAAGAGTGGTATATGATGTTAACTACTGTCTGTTAACAGAACTTGTTGATTTGTCATTTTTGTTGCAATTGATGTGTGCATCCTATGAGCTTGAAGTCTACATGAGTTTTGTACAACATCATGCCATCTTTACAGGGGTGCAATCCATGTATTTTTGTGAGTCTTGTACTGAGTCTATCAAGCTTGTTAAGTAGGGTACATGCTGTTGCTGTTTTGCTAGGCTGAATCTGTTATTTTGTGATGCTATGTAAACCTGCTGCTACAAGTCATTCTATGCATAATCTGTAGATGTTCACTAAGGATGTTTTGTTATACATGCCATGCTCTATCCATCCATGCCCCTGGTTGCATTTATAGCCTGATGTAGCTTTTTGTAATCTTGCTCTCAAATTGCTAAATAATTTTGCTGTCAGCCTGTTAACTTTAAGTTCAGTTTTGCCATGAGGTTTGCTAGTGATCCATGCACCCTATGAAACTTTCTATTGCCATTATTAGCTTCACAAGCATGTATTCTTACTATTGTTTGCCTTTTCATGCCATGTAATGCTCTGTGGTGAGTGGTACAAGCTCACCAACATGCCTACTTATTGTTGTTCCTGCCATGTATGAATCTGTCATATAACTTGCCATGTTTACATGGGTGCCATCATATCTTCTGATCCTTTTTGGCTCATGGTCAGTAAAGGACTTTTGTTCTATGCATTTAGTAGATTCATTCCATGCCTTTTTTTGCCATGTTAAGTTCCTGTAACATGTTGTTTGATAGCTCTAAACATTGCAAACTGGTGTTATTTCTGCAAATTCTGAAACTGTTATTATTTGCAATCTTTCCATGTCTTTTTGATCATGTTCTAGTGATTTCTGGAGATAGCTCAGTGTTCATGTTTTGTCATGCTTTAACTGTACATCATGTCCATGCCTTTTGTTTTCATATTGTGATGTTGTAGCATATAGTTTTGATGCTTGCTAGATGCCTAGTTGCTGTTCTGGACAGATTGTTGTTATGACTTGTATAGAGTATGTGTTGAACCGTTGCTCCGTTTTGAGTGTGCTCTATATGAAACTTGCTTGATTTTGCATGTAGCTTCATATTATCATGTTGCATCCTTGTTTTGGAGTGTTTTCTTGATGTTTGTATGCATTTTGCATCAATGCCATGTTTACCTTGTTTTGCTCATATCTTCTAGGCCGTTGCTCCGAATTAAATGAATTTTATATGTAACTTGACTAGAATCTCGTGTAGATCATCTTGGTGCATATTAACTTGCTGTTTAACAACTTGAACATAAGGTTTATTCAGATCTGGACCAATTTCGAAATTTGCATATGAGGACTTACCGAATTTGTTATATGTTGTTTCCGGCCTCATTTAAACTTGCCTTGATGTGTTGCTCTTGTTTGCATCCTCTCTTGCCATGAGTAGATTCATGTAGACTTGTCTTGCATCATACTTGGTTGAGCATCATGTCATGCATATGTGTGGTGTGTTTACCATGTTGTGTGCTTCTTCTCGATAGTTCCTGTTTCGTTGCGATCGTGAGGATTCGTTCGTCTACGCTTGGTTCGTCTTCATGGCTTCATATTCTTCATGGACTCGTTCTTCTTCCTAGCGGGATTTCAGGCAAGATGACCGCTACCCTGGATCTCATTACTATCATTGCTATGCTAATTGTTTCGTTCTATCGCTATGATGCGCTACCTATCCCTTGTTCTTCAAGCCTCCCAAATTGCCATGTCAGCCTCTAACCTTGTCACCCTTCCTAGCAAACCGTTGTTCGGTTATTTTACCGCTTTTGCTCAGCCCCTCTTATAGCATTGTTAGTTGCAGGTGAAGTTGAAGATTGCTCCATGGTGGATAGGATTATGTTGGGATATCACAATATCTCTTATTTAATTAATGCATCTATATACTTGGTAAAGGGTGGAAGACTCGGCCTTATGCCTGGTGTTTTGTTCCACTCTTGCCGCCCTAGTGTTCGTCATACCGGTGTTATGTTCCCGGATTTTGCGTTCCTTACGCAGTTGGGTGATTTATGGGACCCCCCTTGATAGTTCGCTTTGAATAAAACTCCTCCAGCAAGGCCCAACCTTGGTTTTACCATTTGCCTCACCTAGCCCTTTTTCCCTTGGGTTTCCGGAGCCCGGGGGTCATCTTTATTTTAGCCCCCCCGGGCCAGTGCTTCTCTAAGTGCTGGTCCGAACCAGAGCCCTTTGCAGCACCCCCTCAGGGAAACTTGAGGTCTGGTTTTAGTTGTATGGATTGCTCATCCGGTGTTGCCCTGAGAACGAGATATGTGCAACTCCTATCAGGATTGTCGATGCATCGGGCAGCTTTGCTGGTCTTGTTTTACCATTGTCGAAATGTCTGGTAAACCGGGATTCCGAGTCTGATCGGGTCTTCCTGGGAGAAGGAATATCCTTCATTGACCGCGAGAGCTTATCATGGTCTAAGTTGGGACACCCCTGCAGGGTATAAACTTTCGAGAGCCGTGCCCGCAGTTATGTGGCAAATGGGGATTTGTTAATGTCCGGTTGTAGATAACTTGACACAGATCCGAATTAAAACGCATCAACCACGTGTTTAGCCGTGATGGTCTCTTTTCGGTGGAGTCTTGTAAGTGAACATGGTTTTTGGGTTATGTTTGACGTAAGTAGGAGTTCATGATCACTTCTTGATCATTGCTAGCTTCACGACCGTTCCGCTTGCTTTCTTCTCGCTCTTATTTGCGTATGTTAGCCACCATATCATGCTTAGTCGCTGCTGAAACCTCACCACTTTACCCCTTCCTTTCCCTTTAAGCTTTTCTAGTCTTGATACCCATGGTAATGGGATTGCTGAGTCCTCGTGGCTCACAGATTACTACAACAACAGTTGCAGGTACAGGTTTCGCAATGATCATGACGCGAGAGCGATGCTTGCTTGTTTGTAGTGCTTCTTCTGCTTCTTCTTTGATCAGGGGATAGGTTCCAGGTCAGCAGCCTGGGCTAGTAGGGTGGATGTCATTTGAGTTTCTGTTAGTGTTTCATCCATAGTCGGATGTTGATGATGTTGTATTCGTGTGGCATTGTATGCCTTTTGTATGTATCCACATCTATTATGTAATGTTGATGTAATGATATCCACCTTGCAAAAGCGTATCAATATGCGGTTCTATCCTTGGTGGGACCTTCGAGTCTCTTTAGGATAGTATCACATATTGGGCGTGACAATCTCCTTTGCCTGAGATTCAACTCCTTCTGCGTGAAGATATATTTCAAACTCTTATGATCCGTGTATACCTCACAATTGTTTCCGATGAGAAAACGTCTCCATGTCTTCAGCGCATGCACTACGGCTGCTAACTCCAAATCATGTGTAGCATAATTCAACTCCTGAGGTTTAAGATGTCATGAGGCATATGAAACAACTCTGCCTTCCTGCATGAGCATTGATCCAAGTCCACGACGTGTAGCGTTGCAATACACTTGATAATCCTTTTGTTGGTCTGGAAGAATCAGCACCGGGGCTATATCCAAACGTTTCTTCAACTCCTAAAAACTGGCTTCACACTCCTCAGTCCATTTAAACTTGGTGTCCTTCTTTAATAACTCTGGCATGGGCTTCGCAATTCTAGAGAAATTCTCATTGAACCTCCGATAATAACCTGCGAGTCCAAGAAAACTCTTGATCTCTCCAATAGATGTGGGTGCCACCCATTTAGTCACAGAAACAACCTTGGTAGGGTCTACTGCTATTCCTTCTCCGGATATAACATGTCCGAGAAATCCAACTTCCTTTAACCAAAACTCACATTTTCTAAACTTGGCATACAACTGATGTTCTCTGAGCTTCTCCAGAACCAAATGCAAATGCTCCTTATGCTCCTCTTTGTTCTTTGAGTAGACCAATATATCATCAACAAACACCACGACGAACTTATCCAAAAACTCCATAAACACTTTGTTCATCATGTTCACGAAATAGGCAGGCGCGTTAGTCAAACCAAATGACATAACATATACTCATATAGCCCGTACCTTGTGGTAAAAGCTATCTTAGGTATATCCTGCTCTCGGATCTTCAACTGGTGATAACCCAATCGAAGATCGATCTTGTAGAAAACTTTGGCTCCTTGCAACTGGTCAAACAAATCATTGATCATCGGCAGTGGGTATTTGTTCTTGATTGTCACCTCATTCAGTGCACGATAATCAACAACCATCCTTAAAGATCCATACTTTTTCTCCACTAGAAGCACTGGAGCTCCCCAAGGTGACGAACTTGGTCGAATGTAACCATTATCTAATAACTCCTTAATCTGCTTCTTAATTTCCTCTAAATCCTGTGTGGGCATCCGATACCTGTCTCTTCGATATTGGCCCGATGCCTGGCAATAGCTCAATCAAAAACTCAATGTCTCGATCCGGTGGCATGCCTAGTAACTCCTTCGGAAATACATCGGGGTAATCCTTCACCACTGGTACTTCCTCATGCACAACTCTTGATAAGGAATTCACTTGAGTCATCTTCGGCACATGACGGGATACATACTTGATCCTTCTTCCTTCTAGGGTGGTGAGAAATATCGACTTACTAGCACAATCAATGTTCCCTCCATACTTCGATAACCAATCCATGCCTAATATTACATCCAATCCTTGTGACTCCAAAATTATTAGGTTCAAGGGAAACTCATAGTTACCAATCCTTAAGGGTAACCGATCACACCATCGGATGGCCATATACTCTGCTCCTGGTGAGCTTACTAACATGGGTGACCTAAGGGCTTGGGTTGGTAGTTTATACTTATCCACAAATCCCCTTGATATGTATGAATGCGATGCACCAGTATAAAAAAGAACAAGTGCGGGAAATGCATTAATCAAAAACTTACCGACAACTGTGTTGGGTTGATCCTCAATCTCCTCCAGGCTAATGTGGTTCACCTGACCTTTCGTGAAGGGGTGGGGCTTCTTGGCAGAACTCCCATTGCTATTTCCATTCTTTGTGTCAAGGCATTCATTAGCATAATGTCCAGTCTTCTGGCACTTGTAACAGTATTGAAGGGTTGAAGGGTTGGAACGGTTCTGGCTGCTACTTCCTCCATTCCCATTGCCATTCTTGGGGCCACTATGGTTGTGTGAACTTGCTCCGTTGTGCGTGTGTCTCCATGGTTGCGGGTATGTCCTCCCAGGTGAGGGGAATGGCGGGGCTTCTGCTGAGCTCCTGAAGTATTCCTCCCCTGTCCAAACTTCCTTTTGCGATTATCAATCTGTTGCTGCTTGCCTTCAATCATAAGAGCCCTATCTACCAACTCCTAGTAGTTGTTGAATGTTGCCACCATCAACTGCATGCTCAGCTCATCATTCAGCCCTTCCAGAAACTTCTCCTATTTAGTGGCATCTGTAGCTACGTCATCAGGGGCATAGCTTGCTAACTTACTAAACTCATCCACGTACTGGCCCACTGTACGTCCTCCTTGGCGCAAGCTGCGAAACTCATGCTTCTTCATGCTCATAGCTCCTGCTGAAACATGGGCAGTACGGGAAGCCTGCTGAAACTGATCCCATGTAACAGTGTCAATGGGGTAAGTGACTGTGGAATTCTCCCACCATGATGTTGTGGGTCCATCAAGCTGATGTGCGGCAAAATGCACTATATCCGCATCTATGCATCCTGTAGTGGTTAGCTCTCCTCCAATCTTGCGGAGCCAATCATCTGCAACAATCGGCTCGGTGCTACTAGATAACACCGGCGGATTCAACCTTAGGAAACGGGCTAGGTGATCAATAGGGGGGTTCGTGGTGGGTTTTTGTTGTTGTTGTTGCCTTGGTTCTGATTCTGGACTAAAAGCTGCATCAGGGTATTCTGCTGCTGGATCAACTGAGTGAGCTCCGATGGGAAGGCAAATCCATTGTCACCTCTCGGAGGCATCTGATGGGTTTAGAAGGGGTGAGAAAACAGAATATAATTGGGGTCTAAGAAAGATGCACTACCCATAATGCCCATGAGACAAACACAATCAATTTCACTTCAATCAATAGCACACAAGTCACACAAAAACGGTCTAAACTATAACTATAAACTTGATCGTTGCAACTACTTGGAGGGAGTCAGTGTCGTCGAGGATGATGTAGTCTCCCGGTTGGTTGTCCTTCTTTGGTGCGGGGTCTCCCATGAATACTCCTAGCTTCCTTGTCAGTTTGTCATTCTTTTCTACTAGTATAGCAATCTCCTCCTTGTATCCATCGCCTGTAGACTTGATCTCCTCTTCCAGCTCGTTGTTTCTCCTCACCAGCTTCTTGATCTTCTTCATGTGGATAATTTGTTGCTTCTCCTGTCGACGAATATGATCGCCCATCTCTTGAATGTATGTTGCAATTGATCCATCCCTCCTGGTACGAATCATCTCCCATTTGTCATCTCGGCGGCCACATATCTAGTAGACGGTATTCTCCAGCTCCTTGTGATACACCTCACATATGCGTCCAAAGGTGATATGTGCGGCCATGCTATTTCCAATACTCCAGCTTGGTGCATCAAGGTAGAAAGCAATAGGCTCCTTTGTTGGCGCAAAGGTCCTCCCAGGTATCCAGACTTTGATCTTCCAGCGCTCCTCTTCCGGTACAGATGTAGAGAAAGTCCCCATGAAGCTTGGTAGTCCGATGTTCAAATACTTGGTGACTTCCTTCAAGTGCTTTCTGAAAGGGGTGTCATCATCCGGCTGGGTGAACTTGTTCATGGGATCCACCATCTATAGAGTAGAAAAAGAGGAGAATTAGAAATGAGTAGAGAAGAGCAATCCTATGGCTCATTCTAGTGGTCGCGTCCTACAGTCAGTGTGTGCTCTGATACCATCTTGTAGCGACCAGACCTCAAACGGTCAAGTCTCTATGCATCAGTGTCGTTCCTGGACCAGACCTCACACAGTACTCGAGGATTTATAACAGAGTTTCAATCACACACTTATTACATCAAGTCCTCATAAAGAGTATGATTACATAAATAAATCATGGCTGAAGGCCATCTAAACTAGATAACAACGGAAGCTTTGAAGGTAAAGAAGTCCATCAACTCCAACGGCATAGCTGAGTGCAAAACAACGACCTGTCGCACCTTATTCGTCGTCTGAGTAGTCTGCAACATAAGACGTTGCAGCTCGAAAACGGATCAGCACATGGAATATGCTGGCATAGTTACACTGTAAAGCAATGATAGTGCAAGAACTATATCTATGCAATATTTGGCTCGTAGAGGCTGTAAGTTTCATAGTTTTGCATAAAGCTAGTTTTTCCCTACAACAAACGAATAAATTTATTTAACTACTCCCATGTTGCCCATTATTTGAAAAGGTAACCCCAACTCAAATCCCAATTAAAAGTATCATCATTAACCCAACATCATAATTAATTAGAGTAACATGTTGAGATCACATCAATAGATTCAAGTACCAGATACTCAAGATGTCCATAACCGGGGACACGGTTAATCATTATAGTTTGTACACTCTGCAGAGGTTTGCGCACTTTTCCCCACAAGACTCGATCTCCTCCGTTGAATTTCTTGCACTACATGGTGTTTGAGAAACGGATGACCGAGACACAGTCTTTCAGACGCGTTAGCACCTTATGACGGGTAGACAGTGCCACCTACATCCCCTACATCTGCTAGTCTACCACTGTAAGAGGTCACACGACTTACTCAACTATGCCAGAGGCCATAATGGCATGTGGTTGCACACGGAAGTTTCTAGCATGAATAATCTTATGATCCCTTTGAGCCTGGGTGGCAGTCCATACAATAATCACTAGTAACTCCGGGATTTCCAAAAAAACATGCAATCACTGGGTTCCCCAGGTGCCTCAGTCCACCTAGATGTTATCCATCCTTAATGTTATCCATGATTAAAATAACTCTCAAACTTCCATGTGTGAATCACGATCCAATCCCCGTCTACGAGCATGGCTAAGCAATAATAAGCATAACGTATATTCCCGGGGTGATCGAAAGGTATTAGGTTCCTACCTCGATCACTACAACCAAAACCACATGTTCCCAATCCTACCAATGCAATTATTTGTGGGGCGGACTAATGCATAGTAAAACCTGGGTATAAAAGAGTATGATCAAAGTGTAAGTTGCCTTGCTAACAATCTGCAAACTATAGAGATTCGTAGTAACAAGCTTTGCACTCCAGGTAATCTAGCATAGACAAACAATAACATTCATAAGCAATCACTCAAACGAAACACGAGAAAACTCGAGAGAAGATCCAAATCAAACACGAAACACGCAAATGGCTTAAACTAACAAGAGTCAAAGCCTAACAGCAATATTAACATGTGAATTAGATCTTAACAGTAGGTACATGTGAATAGCTATGATTTGAAAAAAGATTCAACTCAAATGGAGCAACGAAATTTAAAATATGAACAGAACAAGATCATTTAATAATATGGACTGAAGTCAAATTTTACCATACTAAAATCATGTTCAAGTTGGTTAACTCGAAAGAGGGCTTTGAGATGAAGATTTAGGTGTTGGTTTCATCTAATTTGGATAAACGAGTAAAAATTTATACTAGTTTAAAGATCTGGGGCTGAATCACGATAAAACTAATCGCGGATAAGTCCCTGGCCGAAAATAAAATAAAATAAAATAAAAGACTAACGAACGAACGTTCGCTGTGACCTAACCGGTGAACATCGTTCGTTAAAACGAACAAATGTATGAGCATCCGCTAAATAAACTATCCGATGAAATACCAATCTAAAACAATAAAGCCGAAAACTAAAAATATTGGGGTTAAAAAAACCGACCGGTCAACGGCGGCGGCGGTGGCGGTGTCGGCAGTGGAGGCTTCCGGCAGCGCGGGGTTGCGAGGCGGCGGCAGAACGACGGCGCAGGGCGGCGGCGCGAGCGGGCGAGGCGGCGGCGTGGCACGGGGGCGGCGGCGGCTGCTGCTTGCTGCGGCGAGGGAGGCGGCGGCGGCTTGGGAGGAGGCGGCGCGTGTCTGTGACGCCCGGATAATTAGGCTACAGTAACCCCACATTAACGATGCCACGTCACCTTGGATTACTGTTGATAATATCGCGTTAGTTTGAAATGATTCATATTCAAAATTTGAATTTAAGTTAAACAAATAAAGTTTTCAAAAGTCAAAACTAAATTGTTCCTAATGTGTGAAATAGTCCTTAGTAAATATTGGTTGATAAATTATCTTTTAATAAAATATTTAAATGCACTAAAGTAATAGAAATGACAGCAAAAACAATTAATTAGATGCCTTTTATAAAGTTATAATAATAAAACTAAATTAGTAGTGTGCCAAAATAATTGTGGTAGTGGACTGATTAGTAATACTAATTTCGGTGCTGACTGGGTATTTTATAAAACTAAAATAAAAGAAACTTTAAATGAAAACAGAAAAGAAAATAAATAAAAGGTGAAAGATAAAACAAAAAAACAAAACAAAAGGGAAACCCCCTGGCCAACCGGGCCGTTCGGCCCAGCTAGCCGTTGAGCCAACCGGCCCAGGCCAGCCTACCCACTCCCCATAACCCACACCCCGGTCAAACCCTAAC
>NC_041387.1:52625772-52627317 GCF_002162155.2 Triticum dicoccoides
GGATCGGGGGAACGAACCCAGGACGTGCCCCAGTCGCTCGTCACACGCCGGACTCCACCATCGCCGCCTTGTCCCGCCACTGCTTCGTCGGAGCCACCCCGTCGCCGAAGCACCTCCTCGTCTTCTTCCCCGTCGGATCGCCCGAGCCCGGAGCCGCTCGACCTCCCTTGCGAACCATCGCCGGACGCCGTCTCCGCGGTCCTCTCCGTCGCCGGCGCTCCCCGCCCCTCGTCACCGGGCCGCCACCGCTTCCCTCGTCGCCCAGCGCCGCTTCGACCTCCTCTTCCTCCCCGACGAGTCACCTGAGCAGGAGCGCCTCTGCATCGAGCTCGTCGACGTCTTCTTCAACCTTCGGCCACCCGCGCACCGTCGCCGATTTCGTCGCCGTCGAGCCTCCCCCGAGCCCGCTTTGCACCTCTACAGGCTCAACGTGAGCCCCCGCTTCCTCCTCCTCTCTCTCTCGAAGTCGTTCGCTAGCTGTACATGCCGCCCCCAACTTGCCCGAGCTCATGTTCGCCACGGCCATCATGCCTCTGCACTCCGCGGCCGCGCCCAGTCGCCCCAGACTTCGGCGTCGTCCTCGTCCGACCGCGCCACCTCGCCTCCACTGCGCCCCCCTGCTCCGACCGGCCATAGGCCGCTGGAACCCCACGCCGCATGCCCCCCTACTCCCCCACGGCGCTCACCTCCGCCCCGGCCAGCGCCTGGGGCCCGCCTAGCCGCGCCCGCCTCCAGCGCTCATTAGCACTCGGGCGCCCGCTAGTGCCTGCACGCCCGTTCCGGCCACGCCCGATAGGCCCTCTAGCCTATGACAAATGGGGCCCATGCCCCAGAACGTTTTTAGAAAATAATAATAATAATAATAAATTTAATTAATTAATTAATTAATTAACTAATTTAATTAAGTTAATTAATCCTAGTTAATTAATCTAATTAATCTGTTAGTTTAATTAAACAATAGTTTGTTTAGCCTAAACCCTAATTAAGTCTAAATAGTGTATGACAGGTGGGTCCCACTGGACCCACTGGTCACGTTGAGTCAACTCTGTTGACTGCTGATGTCAGCATGACATCATGCTGATGTCATTCATCCATTTACGAATTAATTTAAATAATTAATTAAATTCTGGAAATTAATGGAATCTTTAGAAAATCATATCTTTTAATCCGTAACTCGGATTAAATTATTTTCAACATGAAAGTTACTCAAAACGACGAGACGAATCTGGATACGCAGCCCATTCGTCCGCCACGCGTCCCTAGCATAGTGAACCTGCAACATTTCACCTCCGGTTCATCTGTCCGAAAATGCGAAACACCGGGGATACTTTCCTGGATGTTTCCCCCCTTCACCGGTATCACCTCATACCGCGTTAGAACACGTCTAGCTCTGCTTGTTGTCCTGTTATGCACTTGCTTGCTATGTATTTAATGTTTCTTCCCCCCTCTTCTCTCCGGTAGACCCCATGACGATGTTGATGCCCTGTGGTCGACTACGTCACCGACGACCCCTCCTTGTCTGAGCAACCAGGCAAGCCCCCCCCC
>NC_041387.1:52627610-52634128 GCF_002162155.2 Triticum dicoccoides
GATATCGCCTATTCTTCTCTATACTGCTTGCATTAGAGTAGTGTAGCATGTTACTGTTCGGTTACTCCTACTCTATTGCATAGCCTGTCATTGTTGCTACAGTCATTGATACCTTACCTGCAATCCTAAATGCTTAGTATAGGATGCTAGTTTATCATCACTGGCCCTACATTCTTGTCAGTCTGCCTTGCTATACTATTGGGCCGTGATCACTCGGGAGGTGATCACGGGTATATACTATACATACATACATACTATACAGATGGTGACTAAAGTCGGGTCAGCTCGATGAGTACCCGCAAGTGATTCTGATGAGGGGGCTGAAAGGACAGGTGGCTCCATCCCGGTAGAGGTGGGCCTGGGTTCCCGACGGCCCCCGACTGTTACTTTGTGGTGGAGCGACAGGGCAGGTTGAGACCACCTAGGAGACAGGTGGGCCTGGCCCTGTTCGGCGTTCGCGGATACTTAACGCTTAACGAGATCTTGGTATTTGATCTGAGTCTGGCCATTTGGTCTATACGCACTAACCATCTACGCGGGAGTAGTTATGGGTATCCCAATGTCGTGGTATCAGCCGAAGCCTTCGTGACGTCAGCGACTGAGCGGCACGCGCCGGGTTGGACTGCGTTAACACAACTTCCTTTGTAATGGAGGTTGCTAGGTCTGCTCACCGGCCGCGTACGCAACATGCAGGTGTGCTAAGGGCGATGGGCCCAGACCCCTGTGCGCTTAGGTTTAGACCGGCGTGCTGACCTCTCTGTTGTGCCTAGGTGGGGCTGCGACGTGTTGATCTTCCGAGGCCGGGCATGACCCAGGAAAGTGTGTCCGGCCAAATGGGATCGAGCGTGTTGGGTTATGTGGTGCACCCCTGCAGGGAAGTTAATCTATTCGAATAGCCGTGATCTTCGGTAACAGGACGACTTGGAGTTGTACCTTGACCTTATGACAACTAGAACCGGATACTTAATAAAACACACCCTTCCAAGTTCCACAGACAACCCGGTGATCGCTTTTCCACAGGGCGACGAGGCGAGGATTGCTGGGTAGGATTATGCTATGCGATGCTACTGGAGATGCTACTTGGAGATGCTACTTGGAGAACTTCAATCTACTCTCTTCTACATGTTGCAAGATGGAGGCTGCTAGAAGCGTAGTCTTCGATAGGACTAGCTATCCCCCTCTTATTCTGGCATTCTGCAGTTCAGTCCACTGATATGGCCTCCTTACACATATACCCATGCATATGTAGTGTAGTTCCTTGCTTGCGAGTACTTTGGATGAGTACTCACGATTGCTTTCTCCCCCCTTTTTCCCCCTTTTCCTTTCTTTCTGGTTGTCGCAACCAGATGCTGGAGTCCAGGAGCTAGACGCCATCGTCGACGACGACCCCTACTACATCGGAGGTGCCTACTACTACGTGCAGCCTGTTGACAACGACCAGGAGTAGTTAGGAGGATCCCAGGCAGGAAGCCTGCGCCCCTTTCGATCTGTATCCCAGTTTGTGCTAGCTTTCTTAAGGCAAACTTGTTTAACTTATGTCTGTACTCAGATATTGTTGCTTCCGCTGACTCGTCTATGATCGAGCACTTGTATTCGAGCCCTCGAGGACCCTGGCTTGTATTATGATGCTTGTATGACTTATTTATGTTTTAGAGTTGTGTTGTGATATCTTCCCGTGAGTCCCTGATTTTGATCGTACACATTTGCGTGCATGATTAGTGCACAATTGAATCGGGGGCGTCACAAGTTGGTATCAGAGCCAACTGCCTGTAGGAATCCCCCTTTCCAACTCCTTGGCCGAAGTTGAGTCTAGACATTGCAAAACTTTTACTAACATGGCTGTGTGTGTTACGGGCACACGTCGTCATTGGGTGGTAGTAGGATCTTTTATTCCTCGACCTATACTCTGGGACTCTGTCATCGCTTCTATTCGGGTTAAATGATTTTTGCTAACCCTGACTGTAGGTTCTCGTAACTACTTCCTCCCGGAGAGCCCCTCACTCCAGATGATTGCTTGGTGCACCGAAGGATTTCGAAGATACTCTTTGATGTTCTCGAGACTTTGTGCTCATTGCTCTTACAATTACCTACCACTGATTTATCCCTATGGATAAATACTTACACCCTTCTTTCTTAATTTTATTCCAAGTTGATCTTGTTAATACAAGATGCCCTGAACCGCTCTCCGTTGTTCCAAGAATCCTTTGAGCTTACTGCTTTACAGTTCTTGCCTCATGAATACCCTTACGGATAATTCCTCGCACTTATCGAGTATCTGCTCTTTCCCAGTTGTTAATGTGTTTCACAAAAGTTTTTGAAATACCATTCGATCTTCCAAAATTCCTGATCATCCTCTTGCTCTTGATATTCTTGCTTGCTTGCATTACGGTTAATCCCATAAGTCTCGTAATCTTATTGGCATCTCTTGTCATTATGATTTTGACCCTATGGATTCATCATGAGTGAGAATGCACGCAATCATCAGTTGATACTTTTAAATTATACTTCCGGCTCAGACGTCTTTCGAACATGAGCTGGTTCTCGGCCAATCAGATTACCATCGATTGTGCCCCTAAGTCTATTCAACTTATCCATCCTTGATCAGAGCTTCTGATCCTTTGATTTGGAATCATAATTCATTTGCATTTAAGCTTCGAATTATTCAGATGATTCCATAACATGTTGCATTTGCATTCTTTCCTCTTCTGCTTGAGTACCGATACTCACATCAGGTCCTTTGTGTAACATCAATTCCTATGTTGGATTTTATCCGACAACGTCCTTCATATTCAATCACGTTGTAAGTTCTTTCCTTGATACATAATGCCAATGGTAAATCCTATTCTCTGAATTGGCCAACGATGCTCTGCTTTTGAGGTTGTGTTATTTACTCCTGAAGTGCGCAGTATATGTTCGTAAAATGCCCCGATGGGTTGAACCTATACCTTCCGTAAAACCGTATGAACCCGAAAGTTTTCACAAGTTGTACCCTTCTGGTGTTTTACCAGATAATTTTCTACCCTACAATTTCTTTGAAGACTAAAAGTGAATGAAAGGTTATGCATTAAAGAAGTGGGAGTCGACCTTGAACTTTGTGTTCATGCCCATAGACACGATGTAGATCTTATCATTAAAGCTTCTCTTAAATTAATTATTCCCTTGGTATAAGTTCATCTTATATCTGGGATCTGGCCTTTTGCAATCGTGGTTCTGGCCATGTTCTCCTTTAAATACCATTTCTCGTGCAAGTTTAAGCACTTGTCTTCTATAGAGCAATACCCCAATCTAATCTCTATTTTGATTTGTCATCGAGTATTACCCCCTGGTATCTCAAGATTATCATGGAACTGCATAACCTCTTATGAGTTCTTCATCAAGTACTACATTCTCATGGATTCCAAATTTTCACGGGCTCTGAGTTATTAAACACTCAAAGACACCGATAACTGAACCGAGTCCGCACTACGGTTCAACAAATCTTCAGTAATCTTCTTTAAGTACGAGTTTGTACCCGATCATGTCATTCCTAGCCTGCTCTGCTATATCTATTCGTGTTGATTTAACTATGCTACCTGGTCCTTCATCTCGAAGCACAATTTTTGACGATGAGCTAAGCTTACGTCGATTTTCCTCATCATGTCATTTTGCCTTGAACAGCAAACTTGGTTTGGAGTTTGTGACGTACCCGTGGCTCCAATAACCTTTCGCTTCATCATTCCTTTGACTTGATGTCATCGTCAATCGGTTACACCTTCATGAAATCTCTCGACAATTGTGTCATGATCATCATCAACATTTTGAGCTCTTCTAGGATATCAATTGAATTCATGATGAGAAATACCATCCTTGCCCTCGATGAATTTTATTATCATCGACCACTTTATTGCCTTCCCACCAACACAGCTTGTTCGTGTTTGGTGTTGTACCTTGAGTTCCCTGCCATCCAGCAATTGTTCTTCTTTACTCGGAACATTACCATCTCTTATGTCATCAATGTTGTGATAATTACACCACCTCTTAATAATTTGTGTTACAGTGATGCTTCCCACAATCACCATTCTTTCTTGGTCCTCGTGTTGATTCCAACCGGTGTACCAACAAGTGAACGGTGCTGTTTGAATTCTGCCCTTCTAGCAATCCTATTGCTTTGAAGTTAATGGTCGGCCATTCATTCTTAGACCATTGATTATTGAATCACCATTCTGACATTGGCCGTGCAACCCAACCCATATTTCGGGCACACCTTTCAACCAATGTTTAATTGTGTATGTTTTCCTCAAGCATACTTCATTATATCATTTGATCTGACAAATGTTATCTCCTTATCCACATAATTGTGGAGATCCATCTTTTTGGATACCTCGTTGGATTATCGCAAAGTCCATGTGCTACCTCCTCATCCTCTCCTTGGTTTAATGATGAACTCTTGCTTCGGAACTCGCTTCCATAGTTCATTCCCGAGGATCTTCGATGTCATCTCATCAATTTGTGTCGCACCTTTTCTCCTTGGGGATCCTGAGTTTGAGGTATCCTGACACCAATCAGATCTGAATCTCGATCAGATATGATGATTAGCACATATATCCAAGAGTTACAACATTGGTCTTTATATGGCCCAGTAAGACGATGTCATGCCTAACACACCTGGCCGGAGGACCTATTGTTATAGTTTCCTTTTCAGCAAGGCTATCCATTCTTCCATAAGGAAATTGTAACACTTATTCTACAAGTTGTTCCTGATGGATCCTTCCTTTATCCAAAGTCTGACCTTTGCTTGAAGACCATGTCAATGCTATCTCGAAGCATGTCTGTGGTAATCCGTTTTTCAATAAGAGCATTTGAAGCACAATGCTAAATTTCTTTATCATTTATCCTAACACCGTTGTATGGGTAATGTCATGAAATTTCTTTTCCCTTACCTAAATGGTTTTCTGCTTTCTATCCTGTCATGGATATCATGCTCTACTTGTCCTTGGGAAGGATATACCCTTGAAATATGTGTTTAAACACATTTTCCTTTCCATTGTTCTGTTTAATCTGATAATCATATTTTTCGTTCCATGGGTTGGTTTAACGCTTCTTGTGGTCTATATGATCTAAGCAGTAATATTCTCCTGCTTATGTAAACACCTCGGGTTACAATTCTGTCAGCAAGACCCTGTTACTATGTTGATAACATTCCGGTAGCCACCGATGGACGAGAACCTTGCCTATTGGTCCGCCTCGTTCAACGAGCAGGAATATGGTTCTCCTCGTCCCTCGCCCTTGGTATCGACATTGTTGCTGACATAACTGACAAGCTATCCACTAACATGCCTCCCTGCCACGGCTGTGCAAGATGTCACCGCCTTTCCTACTTTCAACCCACATGGTGGGCCCTTAACCCACAGGTCCACTGGATCGAAACCTGACTCTTCTTCACAACCCGGATTCTAATGTATCCTTCGCACCTGGCTTCGTGTGTGATTCACGAGCTAAATGCTATACCACTATTCATCCTGGAATCAAACACCATGTTATTCTTGTTGTTCCAACCCCCATTCTAGCTTCTGTCCAGTCATCGAATGATTGCCTACCCGTTTGAAACTTTGGTACCATCATATATTGCATTCAGCGAATTCACTGAAATACAACTCGTGGGGTACCTTGTGTATTTCCCATTGAGTTCATCGTCAGATGCCCATCTTTGTGGATATGCGTTCTTCTAGAGTTTTCCCCTTGGTCGCGTTCGTAGGACGACGGAGATCCCGAAGGAAGGATGCCGACTTCATATTGATAACCTGGAGAAGATCAACTTAATGGATCGATCTCTTCGAGAAGAGTAACCAAGACCAACAAGACCCGTTAGAATTTCGTAACGTAATCCCTTCCCCGCACTTCCCCTCTTAAATCTCGGAACGAGATTTCTTGTAGTAGAGGAGAATTGTGACGCCCAGATAATTAGGCTACAGTAACCCCACGTTAACAATGCCACGTCACCTTGGATTACTGTTGATAATCTCGCGTTAGTTTGAAATGATTCATATTCAAAATTTGAATTTAAGTTAAACAAATAAAGTTTTCAAAAGTCAAAACTAAATTGTTCCTAATGTGTCAAATAGTCCTTAGTAAATATTGGTTGATAAATTATCTTTTAATAAAATATTTAAATGCACTAAAGTAATAGAAATGACAGCAAAAACAATTAATTAGATGCCTTTTATAAAGTTATAATAATAAAACTAAATTAGTAGTGTGCCAAAATAATTGTGGTAGTGGACTGATTAGTAATACTAATTTTGGTGCTGACTGGGTATTTTATAAAACTAAAATAAAAGAAACTTTAAATGAAAACAGAAAAGAAAATAAATAAAAGGTGAACGATAAAACAAAAAAAAACAAAACAAAAGGGAAACCCCCTGGCCAACCGGGCGGTTCGGCCCAGCTGGCCGTCGAGCCAACCGCCCAGGCCAGCCCACCCACTCCCCATATCCCACATCCCGGTCAAACCCTAACCCCCATCGCCCCACTTCCCCCCC
>NC_041387.1:52634403-52648235 GCF_002162155.2 Triticum dicoccoides
CTCCTCCCCGATCCAGATCGGGATCGGGGGAACGAACCCAGGACGTGCCCCAGCCGCTCGTCACACGCCGGACTCCACCGTCGCCGCCTTGTCCCGCCACTGCTTCGCCGGAGCCACCCCGTTGCCGAAGCACCTCCTTGTCTTCTTCCCCGTCGGATCGCCCGAGCCCGGAGCCGCTCGACCTCCCTTGCGAACCATCGCCGGACGCCGTCGCCGCGGTCCTCTCCGTCACCGACGCTCCCCGCCCCTCGTCACCGGGCCGCCACCGCTTCCCTCGTCGCCCAACGCTGCTTCGACCTCCTCTTCCTCCCCGACGAGTCACCTGAGCAGGAGCGCCTCTGCATCAAGCTCGTCGATGTCTTCTTCAACCTTCGGCCAGCCGTGCACCGTCGCCGATTTCGTCGCCGTCGAGTCTCCCCCGAGCCCGCTTTGCACCTCTACAGGCTCAACGTGAGCCCCCACTTCCTCCTCCTCTCTCTCTCGAAGTCGTTCGCTAGCTGTACATGCCGCCCCCAACTTGCCCGAGCTCGCGTTCGCCACGGCCATCGTGCCTCTGCACTCCGCGGCCGCGCCCAGCTGCCCCATAGGCCGCCGGAACCCCACGCCGCACGCCCCCCTGCTCCCCCACGGCGCTCACCTCCGCCCCGGCCAGCGCCTGGGGCCAGCCTAGCAGCGCCCGCCTCCAGCGCTCATTAGCGCTCGGGCGCCCGCTAGTGCCTGCACGCCCGTTCGGGCCACGCCCGATAGGCCCTCTAGCCTATGACAGATGGGGCCCATGCCCCAGAACGTTTTTAGAAAATAATAATAATAATAATCATAAATTTAATTAATTAATTAACTAAATTAATTAAGTTAATTAATCCTAGTTAATTAATCTAATTAATCTGTTAGTTTAATTAAACAATAGTTTGTTTAGCCTAAACCCTAATTAAGTCTAAATAGTGTATGACAGGTGGGTCCCACTGGACCCACTGGTCAGGTTGACCAGTCAACTCGGTTGACTGCTAATGTCAGCATGACATAATGCTGATGTCATTAATCCATTTTTGAATTAATTTAAATAATTAATTAAATTCTGGAAATTAATGGAATCTTTAGAAAATCATATCTTTTAATCCGTAACTCGGATTAAATTATTTTCAACATGAAAGTTACTCAGAACGACGAGACGAATCTGGATAAGCAGCCCGTTCGTCCGCCACACGTCCCTAGCATAGTGAACCTGCAACATTTCATCTCCGGTTCATCTGTCCGAAAACGCGAAACACCGGGGATACTTTCCCGGATGTTTTCCCCCTTCACCGGTATCACCTCATACCGCGTTAGAACACGTCTAGCTCTGCTTGTTGTCCTGTTATGCACTTGCTTGCTATGTATTTACTGTTTCTTCCCCCCTCTTCTCTCCGGTAGACCCCGTGACGATGCTGATGCCCTGTGGTCGACTACGTCACCGACGACCCCTCGTCTGAGCAACCAGGCAAGCCCCCCCCCTTGATCACCAGATATCGCCTATTCTTCTCTATACTGCTTGCACTAGAGTAGTGTAGCATGTTACTGTTCGGTTACTCCTACTCTGTTGCATAGCCTGTCATTGTTGCTACAGTCATTGATATCTTACCCGCAATCCTAAATGCTTAGTATAGGATGCTAGTTTATCATCACTGGCCCTACATTCTTGTCAGTCTGCCTTGCTATACTATTGGGTCGTGATCACTCGGGAGGTGATCACGGGTATATACTATACATACATACATACTATACAGATGGTGACTAAAGTCGGGTTAGCTCGATGAGTACCCGCAAGTGATTCTGATGAGAGGGCTGAAAGGACAGGTGGCTCCATCCCGGTAGAGGTGGGCCTGGGTTCCCGACGGCCCCCGACTGTTACTTTGTGGCGGAGCGACAGGGCAGGTTGAGACCACCTAGGAGACAGGTGGGCCTGGCCCTGTTCGGCGTTCGCGGATACTTAACACGCTTAACGAGATCTTGGTATTTGATCTGAGTCTGGCCATTTGGTCTATACGCACTAACCATCTACGCGGGAGTAGTTATGGGTATCCCGACGTCGTGGTATCAGCCGAAGCCTTCGTGACGTCAGCGACTGAGCGGCATGCGCCGGGTTGGACTGCGTTAACACAACTTCCTTTGTAATGGAGGTTGCTAGGTCTGCTCACCGGCCGCGTATGCAACATGCAGGTGTGCTAAGGGCGATGGGCCCAGACCCCTGTGCGCTTAGGTTTAGACCGGCGTGCTGACCTCTCTGTTGTGCCTAGGTGGGGCTGTGACGTGTTGATCTTCCGAGGCCGGGCATGACCCAGGAAAGTGTGTCCGGCCAAATGGGATCGAGCGTGTTGGGTTATGTGGTGCACCCCTGCAGGGAAGTTAATCTATTCGAATAGCCGTGATCTTCGGTAACAGGACGACTTGGAGTTGTACCTTGACCTTATGACAACTAGAACCGGATACTTAATAAAACACACCCTTCCAAGTTCCACAAACAACCCGGTGATCACTTTTCCACAGGGCGACGAGGGGAGGATCGCCGGGTAGGATTATGCTATGCGATGCTACTGGAGATGCTACTTGGAGATGCTACTTGGAGAACTTCAATCTACTCTCTTCTACATGCTGCAAGATGGAGGCTGCCAGAAGCGTAGTCTTCGATAGGACTAGCTATCCCCCTCTTATTCTGGCATTCTGCAGTTCAGTCCACTGATATGGCCTCCTTACACATATACCCATGCATATGTAGTGTAGTTCCTTGCTTGCGAGTACTTTGGATGAGTACTCACGTTTGCTTTCTCCCCCCTTTTTCCCCCTTTTCCTTTCTTTCTGGTTGTCGCAACCAGATGCTGGAGTCCAGAAGCCAGACGCCATCGTCGACGATGACCCCTACTACACCGGAGGTGCCTACTACTATGTGCAGCCCATTGACGATGACCAGGAGTAATTAGGAGGATCCCAGGCAGGAGGCATGCGCCTCTTTCGATCTGTATCCCAGTTTGTGCTAGCCTTCTTAAGGCAAACTTGTTTAACTTATGTCTATAATCAGATATTGTTGCTTCCGCTGACTCGTCTATGATCGAGCACTTGTATTCGAGCCCTTGAGGCCCCTGGCTTGTATTATGATGCTTGTATGACTTATTTATGTTTTAGAGTTGTGTTGTGATATCTTCCCGTGAGTCCCTGATTTTGATCGTACACATTTGCGTGCATGATTAGTGTACGATTGAATCGGGGGCGTCACAGTGTCGGTGTCAAAACCGGCGGATCTCCGGTAGGGGGTCCCAAACTGTGCGTCTATGGCTAATGGTAACAGGAGGCGGGGGACACGATGTTTACCCAGGTTCAGGCCCTCTCTATGGAGGTAATACCCTACTTCCTGCTTGATTGATCTTGATGATATGAGTATTACAAGAGTTGATCTACCACGAGATCGTAGAGGCTACCCCTAGAAGCTAGCCTATGATTATGATTGTCGTTCTTGTCCTACGGACTAAATCCTCCGGTTTATATAGATACCGGAGGGGGCTAGGGTTACACAAAGTCGATTACAGAGAAGGGAATCTACATATCCGAATCGCCAAGCTTGCCTTCCATGCAAAGGAGAGTCCCACCCGGACAAGGGACGGAGTCTTCTATCTTGTATCTTCATAGTCCAACAGTCCGGCTAAAGTATATGGTCCGGTTGTCCGAGGACCCCTTAATCCATGACTCCCTCAGTAGCCCCTGAACCAGGCTTCAATCACGATGAGTCCGGCGCGCAGATTGTCTTCGACATTGCAAGGCGGGTTCCTTCTCCGAATACTCCAAAGTAGATCTTTGAACACAAGAATCGTGCCCGGCTCTTAAAAACAAATTCCACATACCACCGTAGAGAGACCAATATTTCACGAGTCTAATCTCCTGACCATTTTTCCATAGCGTGACATCACGCTGCGGCCCAGTTATTATTCGAACCATTTTTCCATCCTGCTACTACACGTTTCACGAGGCGGTTTTATTGGCACGTCTTATCGAAGCAGATATCGTGTCCCCTTATCACGGGATTCTCATCAATACGGGCATGGGTAACCCAACCGTGCCATAAGCATGGCGCTTGGGGAATGAGCAAGTTTTAGGGCGAGTGGGGAGGCGCATGATTTATGCTGCCTTTATACAGGGATAAGGGTTCCCCTTTTTCACCCACGCCTTCTCCTTCCTCTGCTCATCCATTCTCGAGCTCCAACGCCCAAGCTTTCGCCTTCTTCGCAAAAACATTCCGAACATGTCCAGAGCGGGAGGCAAGTGGATGGCCTCCTCCGTCAAGAAGGAAGACATCAAGAAGTTCCGGGAGGCCGAGTACTTGGCCAAAGACATAGCTCATCGGCTCCCCACCAAAGGGCAGATCATCCCCACCCAGAGCCCCAGGAAAGGGTAGTGTTTCTCGCCCACTTCATCCGCGGGCTAGGATTCCCCCTCCACACGTTCGTCCGCAGACTGATGTTTTACTACGGGCTAGACTTCCATGATTTATCCCCCAACTCCATCCTCAACAACTCGGCATTTATTGTCGTGTGTGAGGCCTTTCTCCGCATCCCACCTCACTTTGACCTATGGCTGAAGACCTTCAACGTGAAGCCAAAGTTAGTGAGCGGCCAACAAGCAGAGTGCGGAGGCGCCATGGTGGGCAAGATGCCCAATGTCACCTGGCCTGAAGGCTCCTTTGTGGAGACAGTGAAGGGGTGGAAATCGGGGTGGTTCTATGTCACCGAGCCTCGCAGCACCAACTGGGCGGCGACCCCCGAATTCTGATCCGGCGTCCCCATGCGGATCACCTCCTAGCAAGAGAAGGGCTTGGCCTGGGGCTCGGCGGAAGAACTGACTGGGCTCCAGTCATGTATCCAGAACATGATAAGCAAGGAAATCAAGCTTGTCAATGTGATCCAGGTTATGCTCTTCCGCCGCATTCTTCCATGCCAGGACTAGGCTTGTAATTTGTGGGAGTTCGATCCGGCTGAGCACCAGACACTACTGTAGCTCTTTGACACGATGCACGAAGACGTCTGGAAGGTGCTCTTTAAGGCCGGCGAGGTACCACCGCCCATGATCGAAAATCGCGGGCTCAGCGCAAAACGCCAGGCTAATCCGGTAAGTTTTCATGTTTGCAAGATATATCTTTTACTGGCACATCTGCGGGAGGTACCTAAGCCTCCATGCCAATCTTTCAGGCTTGGGTAACGATAGCGGAGCAGATTAACTGTCCGACTCTGCTACCGGAAGATCCAGAAACACCTCTCCTGACGAGGATGCTGTTTCCGGCACCCTATGAGGTGCCGGAGAAGAAAGCCAAGAAGGCGGCCACGGGGACCAGAGTGGGTCTCCGGCACAACGGTGCTTCTGATGTGATGTCCGAAGACACCGAGACGCACTCCTCCGCCGAGGGCGACGAGGAGGAGGAGGAAATCCACACACACACACACACACCCTATAGGGGGGAGAAAGAAGAGGAGGGCCTCCGCACATGGGGAGGCCGAGGCGTCCAAGAAGGGGAAAACCTCCCTTCTGGACTACTCCACCGCAGCCACCAACAGCAGCGAGGAGTGGGTGCCCAGGGTCAAGCCCCTGGCCAAATCATAAGTATCCAGGCATAATAGTATTTCCGGTCTTTTCACTTTATCATTTTTTAACGTGCTAAACATGCACCTGCAGTCCGGCCAAGTCCAACATTGAGTTATCCTCCTCTCGAATCGATCGCTGGACCCGTCGGTGATGAACAGCGGGTCCCTTCCGATGGCCTCCTCTCCCAAGGCCGCGGACAACATGAGGTGTTGTCTCGAAGGATATCAGTCCAAGGGGAGACCGTTTCGGTGATGCCGGAGGACGAAACCCCGGTTGTCGAACACATGGGAGGAATGACCCCCATGAGAATCGATGATGGGGACCGCATCCAGTTTGGTCCCCAGCCGAATACGGCTCTAGAGACCCAAGTGGCTCCGGATTCAGGCAGGCAGTCTCTCCGGAACAAGGGGGTGAGCCGCCTCCACAAGTGACCTCTGTCCATCCAGAGGCACCCGACAGATTGCTGGAAGCGCTTCGAAGCGCTTCCATTGTGGGAGAACACCATACTCTTATGAGTATGGTGATCGGGAAGATCCAGTCCGCCAAGAGCGGACTGACCGAAGCCTGCACTAGCCTTCTAACAGGCTTTGAGGTAAGTAATAAAATTGTGAAAGAATATCACAGTGTAGACAGTAGCCCCTGATGCTCTATTTGGTGTTCGAAAAGAAAAACTGAACAGAGGATCAAATAATATTCGCATGAGTCTAACATAAGATGTCTATGTGAATAAGCAGGCGTCGCTGCTAGCTGCTACCGCTCATACTATGGAGGTCTCTAGACTGAAGCATGACCTTGAGCGGGCCAAGGAAGAACTCGGCCTCATGAAGAGGTAGCTGGAAGAAAGCCAAGGTATGTAATACCCAGCATGTATATTTATGAAGGATAAATGGTTCGTGCTTATTAAAGCATCATGAACTTTGTTAGGGGCCACAACTGAGGTGGCGGCCCTTAAGAAGGCGTTAACCGAGGCCGAAGACAAAGCGGCCAAGGAACGCGCCGCGTGCGAGAAGCAGGAGGCCCGTGTCCGCGAGGTTCAGCAAGAGCTCCAGGATGCCGTCAAGAAGTACAAATCCTTGGAGCATGACTCTAAGACTCAAGAGTTCGAGCTTGCCAAGGCCCTCCAGAGCGCGCAAGACGCCAGAACCGAAGCCCAGAGGGCCCTCCAAGAGGTCCAGGCGGCCAAGAAGATTGTGGCGGGTAAGGATTTTCCTATGCAAAGCAAGCATGTAAAGGAGACATTCTTTTTACTTACCTGGATTTGGAGTTCTCCAGGAGAGTTTGCAGATCTGCCGCGCAACATATCAGATGCCGCAGAGTTCTACCAAGCTGAAGAAGGGAGTTCTACGGAGAAGTTGTTCTGGTCCCAATACCTTGGATTAGAACATCCAATGCCCTTTAACGACCAGCTAAAGCAGCTGGTTGAGCTGCACAAGGCGGCTGAACCGGCCGTGAAGGACCTCATAGTCTGGTTATGGCCTGCCGAGCCCATGCCCAGTAGCTACTTTGGACTTGTGAAGCAGCTTGTTAGTGCCTGCCCACGGCTTGAAGCCGTAAAGCGGTCAATTTGCATTGAAGGTGCGCAGATGGCCTTTGCCCGTGCGAAGATGCATTTGGCGAAGATGGACGCCACGAAGCTGATGACCGAGGGGCCGCCTGAGGGCAAGGAGCACCGCCGACCCGAACTATACTATAACAGTGTCCTGGAGGGATCCCGCCTTGTGGCGGAGCAATGTTCGAAGGATGTTATCTTTGAATGAATGCATTCATCCTATCATGTTCTATAATATAGAACAAGTTCGGTATGCAATATTGTGCTTGTTTATTTAAAATTTTACCTCCTGTGCGGCCGTTTGTGAAATCTGAGAGTTGGCCAGTCGTCGACTTCTGCCCCCATGTAACTAGTACGGGGGTGTTCGAGATAAATCTAAACACTCTTTATCCAAGTCTTTGGTCCTTTAAGGAGATGTTTAGCACAACGAACAAGGCAATCAGACTATACAGCTCTATCACCCTCACTTAGCCATAGGAGGTCGACAATTTTAAATTTTGGCGCAGCCCCTAGTATTCAAGGCCGAACTTGGGGCGCTATACACGCCTGATCGGACAAAAACCGATTCATCGCATAAAGAGGAAAATTCCTTAAGGATTTGAAACCTCTCAGACAGCGACCAGCTCTAGCCGCATCATGACAGTCAGTTTTCGGCTTTCTCTACTGAGGTCCTCGTCCGGGAGAACTGGGACACAATCGTAGTAGTTCTCCCTGTGCCACCTTAGCCGATATAGCGGAACGTAAGGTAGCAAAATATGGGAGCCGGGCAAACCCAACATTTGACCAAAGACATGATTTGGAGCTGATGCATATAATGCTATAAGTTCGGGGTGCCGAACTATACTATAAAGTGTTTGGACTTTCTTGCCATGTTATGGGGTACACTGAAGCCCCTGGTGAATTAAAGCGTACCAGAGTGTACGAATGCAACAAATACAAAGACAAGGAAAAATTAAGTAAAGAGCGGACGCTACAAATTATTTTCCATTGTAATTTGACTAATATGTCAAGGCGTATGTGTACAAGTAGTGCAATAAGCAAGTAAGGCTAGTTGGCATGCCATTACCAAGAGCGGGCTGCGTGCGGGTATGTAAAACAGGAATAACGATCATTAGCAGAGACCACCTGGGAATTCCCTTATATGTCAAAGCCCCTTGCCTTTCTTGGAGTATCCTTCCGCGACGGGTCCGAAGATCAGGTTATCAGAAGAGCCTCAAGAAGAGAGAAAAACCTGAAAGGAGGAGAAAAAATGAAGGTATGCGGATCTAGGGCGGTTGAGCCGCGGTGTGGACCGTAGTTTATCTGTGCCTCCGTCTATGCCCATGGTATTTTAAGTGCGTAATTATGTACGCACGGCACGAATTTCACCGCTTGATTGGGGCTAGGACAGAGGCCGAATTGCTAGGTGAGCTCTGGACAAGCCGGACGGTCCTGCTGCAGAGTAGTTCGGACTCGCTTGACAGTGTCCGGTGGCTTTATAGCCGAATTGAGGGTCTGCCTAAGAAGGTTGCTCTGTACTTCTATTGCAAGGGCCGCGGTGTGCTGCTCCGTACGGAGGGAATGTTCCATATTCACGTTGACTTTTATAACACCGCGGGGTCCGGGCATCTTGAGCTTGAGGTAAGCATAATGCGGCACCACATTGAATCGAGCGAATGCGGTTCGTCCAAGCAGTGCATGATAACCACTGCGGAAGGGGACGATGTCGAAGATTAACTCTTCGCTTCGGAAATTATCCGGGGATCCGAAGACCACTTCCAGTGTGATTGAGCCTGTACAACAAGCCTCTACACCTGGTATGACAGCTTTAAAGGTGGTTTTGGTGGGCTTGATCCTTGAGGGATCGATACCCATTTTGCGCATTGTGTCCTGATAGAGCAGGTTCAGGCTGCTGCCACCATCCATAAGGACTCGTGTAAGGTGAAATCCATCGATGATAGGGTCGAGCACCAGTGCGGCTGAACCACCATGATGGATGCTGGTCTGATGGTCCCTTCAATCAAAGGTGATCGAACAAGTGGACCATGGGTTGTATTTTGGGGGTGACTGACTCCATCGTGTAGACGTCCCGTAGAGCGCATTTCCGCTCCCATTTGGGGATATAGGTAGCGTAATCATGTTCACCATTTTGACTTGGGGAGGAAATTTCTTCTGTCCCCCTGTGTTCGGTGGCCGGGGCTCCTCTTTGTCATTGCTGTGCGACCCCTTTTCCTTGTTTTTGGCATTTAAGTTGCCGGCCTGTTTAAAGACCCAGCATTCTCTATTGGCATGATTGGCTGGTTTATTGGGGGTGCCGTGGATTTGGCATGGACGGTCGAGTATGCGGTCCAAGCTAGACGGGCCCGGATTATTTCTCTTAAATGGCTTCTTCCGCTGATAGGACTTGGAGCCACTGAATCCGGCGTTGACCGCCATGTCTTCAGCATTGTTGCCATTACTTTAACGCTTGTGTCTGTTGTGTCGGGGCTTGCCGTTGCTATCTCTGACTTCAAAAGTGCCAGGTTTACTTGAGGTGCTATGGCTACGAGCTAGCCAGCTGTCCTCGCCCGCAGAAAAGCGGGCCATAAGCGTCATAAGGGCTGCCATGGACTTCGGCTTCTCTTGTCCGAGGTGTCGGGCGAGCCATTCATCACGGATGTTATGCTTAAAGGCCGCTAGGGCTTCGGCGTCCGTACAGTCGATGATTTGGTTCTTTTTAGTTAGGAACCAAGTCCATAATTTTCTGGCTCACTCTCCAGGCGGCCGCTAGGGCTTCGGCATCCGGACAGTCGACGATTTGGTTCTTTTTAGTTAGGAACCGAGTCCAGAATTTTCTGGCTGACTCTCCGGGCTGTTGAGTTATGTGGCTCAAGTCATCGGCATCCAGAGGTCAGACATAGGTGCCCTAGAAGTTGTCAAGGAATGTGTCTTCCAGGCTTTCCCAACTGCCAATAGAGTTTTCGGGCAGACTGTTCAACCAGTGCCGAGCTGGTCCCTTGAGTTTTAGCAGGAGATACTTGATGGCATGGAGATCATCACCGCGGGCCATATGAATGTGGAGAAGGAAGTCTTCAATCCACACTGCAGGATCTGTTGTCCCATCATACAATTCGATGTTTACGGGTTTAAACCCTTTTGGGAACTCATGTTCCATTACTTCATCAGTGAAGCATAGGGGGTGTGTCGGGGATATACCCAGCGGTATTAACCGGCCGAAAATATGACCCGGACGGACTTGGCGGTTTACTTGAGACCCGGTTTACACTTGACGATTCACTGGCGACCCGCCCTAACCAGACGATTTACAAGCAACCTACCTGAACATTATGATTCACTGGTAACCCGGCGGGCGGGACAGAGCGATGACAAGGCCCAAGGCCCAGAAGGCCGGTTTATGCTAATGGCAGGCCGGTTTATGAGGAAAGCACAAGGAATATTGTCCTACAAGGAGTTAAGTATCATGCCCAATATGCGACCCTATCCAAAAGGAACTCGAAGGTCCCACCAAGGATAGACCCGCATATTGAAACTCTTTTGCAAGGTGGATGTCATTACATCAACATTACATAATAGATGGGGATACATACAAGAGGCATACAATGCCACATGAATACAGCATCACAATACATAAGATCAACATCCGACTACGGATGAATCACAAATAGAAACTCAAACGACATCCACCCTGCTAGCCCAGGCTGCCGACCTGGAACCTATCCCCTGATCGAAGAAGCAGAAGAAGAACTCAACGCAAGAAAGCATCGCTCTCGCGTCATGATCATCGCACAACCTGTACCTGTAACTGTTGTTGTAGTAAACTGTGAGCCACGAGGACTCAGCAATCCCATTACCATGGGTATCAAGACTAGCAAAGCTTAATAGGAAAGGAAGGGGTAAAGTGGTGAGGCTGCAGCAGCGGCTAAGCATATATGGTGGCTAACATACGCAAATAAGAGTGAGGAGAGAGCAAATGGAACGGTCGTGAAGCTAGCAATGATCAAGAAGTGATCCTGAACTCCTACTTACGTCAAACATAACCCAAAAACCGTGTTCACTTCCCGGACTCCGCCGAAAAGAGACCATCACGGCTACACACACGGTTGATGCGTTTTAATTTCGGATCTGGTGTCAAGTTATCTACAACCGGACATTAACAAATTCCCATCTGCCTATAACCGCAGGCACGACTTTCGAAAGATTATACCCTACAGGGGTGTCCCAACTTAGCCCATGACAAGCTCTCGTGATCAACGAAGGAATAGACCTTCTCCCAGGAAGACCCGATCAGACTCGGAATCCCGGTTTACAAGACATTTCGACAATGGTAAAACAAGACCAGCAAGACCGCCCAATGGGCCGACAATCCCGATAGGAGCTGCACATATCTCGTTCTCAGGGCAACACCGGATGAGCAATCCGTACAACTAAAACCAGACCTCAAGTTTCCCTGAGGGGGCGCTGCAAAGGGCTCTAGTTCGGACCAACACTTAGACAAGCACTGGCCCGGGGGGGGCTATAATAAAGATGACCCTTGGGTTAATTACTCCCAAGGGAAAATATAGGTGGTGGTGAGGCAAATGGTAAAACCAAGGTTGGGCCTTGCTGGAGGAGTTTTATTCAAAGCGAACTGTCGAGGGGGTCCCATAAATCACCCGACCGCGTAAGGAACGCAAAATCCGGGAACATAACACCGGTATGACGGAAACTAGGGCGGCAAGAGTGGAACAAAACACCAGGCATAAGGCCGAGCCTTCCACCCTTTACCAAGTATATAGATGCATTAATAATATAAGAGATATTGTGATATCCCAACCAAAATCCTGTCCACCAAGGAGCAATCTTCAACCTCACCTGCAACTAGCAACGCTATAAGAGGGCTGAGCAAAGCGGTAACATAGCCAAACAACGGTTTGCTAGGAAGGGTGTCAAAGGTTAGAGGTTCATGGCAATTTGGGAGGCTTGAAGAGCAACAGATAGGTAACACAGCATAGCGATAGAACGAAGCAACTAGCATAGCAATGATAGTAATGAGATCCAGGGTAGCGGTCATCTTGCCTGAAATCCCGCAAGGAAGAAGAACGAGTCCATGAAGAAGATGAACGGAAGTAGTCGAACGAATCCTCACAATCGCAACATTACCGGAACTAAGAAGCAACACCGGAAAGAAACAAACAACATGGTAAATGCACAAGCATAAACATGGCATGATGCACAAACAAGTATGATGCATGTCCGGTTTAATGAGGCATGGCATGGCAAAGTGCACAAACAATCCTACAAATTAAGTGGAGCTCAACATGCAACAAGTTGCATATTGACAAAACACCACAAGCAATTATTTAGTTCTCTCTCGATTAGGTACACAACAATATTAAATGTTGTTAAACATGGCAAGAGGTGAAACATAATAAAACTACCTATCTAAGCAAGTTTAAATGAGGCCGGAAACAACAAACAACAATTCCGGAAAATCTCCATATGCAAATTATGGATTCGGTACTGTTCTGCCCTAAACCATATTTTAATGTTATTAATCAGGAAAATAAAGTGGACCATGTTAATCTAGGCATTTTTCCACCCCATTTACATATAAAGTTTATTAAAATTGGAGCTACGGTTATTTAGTTATGAAATAAATCATTTTAGCATGGCATATTCGCAAATTTAAACAAACAGCAAGTTAAACATTTTAAACATGGATGAAAATGGCATATTATTAATCTACACAAAATTCTAAGCAATTTACATGTTTAAACCATTTTAATCCGATGCACGGTTCATGAGTTATTATATGCATGAAGCTTAGGGGGTTTTCTGTAAAACAGGCAGTCTCTAGATAAATGGAAAAAATCATAGCGCATGGAAAAAAACTACATGGGCCGAAACTGTGATCGGGCCAACAAGAACAGGCGCTGGGGGAGGCAGCTCACCATGGGCCTTGGCCCGGTCGGTGGAGAGGGAGGCTGGAAGCAGGCCGCGGGGCAAGCGGGCCGGCTGGAAGGGCGCTGGGCCTCGCGATGCTGGGCTGGAGCTGGGGAGGCCCATGCGGCGAAGGCCCACGGGGCCGAGGTCAACGGCAACGGGCACGGGGAGTGAGCGGCTCCTCTGCTCGCTCCCGCTAGGGCATGGCGGCGGCGGGGGGGTCAAAGGCACGGCGGCGCGAGCGCGGAGGGGTCCTATCCGGCGATGGGGACGGCAGATCCGGCCGTGATGGGACCATTCCGGCCGGATCCGGCGGTTGAGGCCATGACTGCGCTGCCGCAGCAAGTACCTCCGGCGGTGGTGGCATCCTGCGGGAGAGAAAGAGGTTGTGAGGAAGGAGGAGAGGAGGACGGGAGACGGCGGAGGCGGCGACCTGGGACGGCGGAGGAGTGCCACTCCGGTGACGGCGTGGCCCGAAGGCGGCGGGGAGGCTGGGGAACGGACGGATCTGGTGCGGGGAGCGCGGATCCGTACGGCGGCGGGGTCGACGGGGCTTCACGGGGGTTGGCGGCGGCGCGTATCTCCGGCGGCGGCGAGGTTCGTGCGCGGGGACGCAGGCGCGTCGACCCGAGCGGCTTGCAGGGGAGGACGGGCGCAGGGTCGCGGCACCGGAAAATGAGGCGCCGGCGGCTGGGAGGTTAGGGGAGGATGCTAGGGGTAGGTTTAGCCCAAAAATGGCAAGGGGAGGGGGTTTACATAGCAGTTTTTGGCTAGGGTTTGG
>NC_041387.1:52648681-52732846 GCF_002162155.2 Triticum dicoccoides
TCTCGATCGGGCGGTTCCCGACGCGAGGGGGGGTTAGGCAGGCCTAGGTGGGCTGAGAGGAGAGAAGAGAAGAGAGGCCCGACAACTATTTCGGAGACCGAAACATCTGACGATAGACCGGCCATATTGCGGCTGTAACTTTAACGGTTGGGCTATCAAACGGACTCCGAATGCGACGAAACTTGACAGGCGGCCTGTCTACACTATAATAAGACCGCTCGACAAGTTGCAACCCATTCCGAGAACATTTTTAAGCCACTTATAAAATAATATTTTGGAGGTGCCGCGGGCGCGTGCAAGTGTGTCCGGACTCGGAACGGACAACGGAGAGAACCGGCGGAACACGAACGGATGCAAGTTTTGAAAAACATGCGGATGAAATGCAGATGATGACATGAGAAGAGATGCATAACAAGAACAAAATGCAAAACAACAGACAAAACCCAACCACGGAGGAAATAATAAATCACATAGCCAGAAATGGCAAGAGTCGGAGTTACGAATATGGAAAGTTGTATCCGGGGCGTTACAACACTCCACCACTACGAGAGGATCTCGTCCCGAGATCTAGAATGGCACCGGAGGGAAAAGGAAGAGGAAGATAAGCGGTAAACTAAGTTGCTTCTTCGTCAAACGAGTGAAACCACGAACCTTGAGAGGTTGAACAAATTGAAAGAAACAAAACAACAGAGATGACCAAGATTACAAACAGTCCGTTAGAAAAGAGGAACAAGGAACATTACAGAACTTGAAGGTTGCAAAGACATGAATCGAGAGTTTAATGAACAAGATAGTTTTCGAAACCACTCCGGTTAAAACGAGATAAGAATGAATAAGAATGATATAATTTGGACAGCACTCCGACTGAAAGAAGAAGGAAAACTTGATAAGATGAAAAGAACTTGAAGAGATGACACAACACTCCGGTTAAATGGATAAGCATGAAAAGAACACGGTCCTCACAATTCGAGATGATGAGTGAAGAGAGCAACATCACCATGCCTCCAGAAGAAAGAATAGATGATAGATCATTGAAATACAAGAATGGAGAAGAAAATGCCAACTTCTGCCACAAATGAACTTGGAAAGCATACTTGCAAAGAAGGATTGAACGGAGTTGTTGGAAAATCAACAACGAAAAGCACAAGCTTGTAGTGGGATTATGGAAAAACATCTCAAAATTATGAGGTGACAACCGGCCACTAACGGAAACAATTGCTTGTTTGAGATCAAAGAAGAGATGAAAACTGCTTTCACCGAGAGGATAGGAGAAAACTTGGATCATTGATAAGCACCACAAATAGAAACATTCCTTAGGGAAGGCTTTAGGTGAAATCTATACCAAGATAACTCCAAAGAAGAGATTGATGGATTTAAAATACCTCATTCTTGAGAACATGTGAATCAAGAAACATGAACTCAAAATTATCAAGAATGACATAACACCACCTCAAATGATAAGGTAGAACGAATTGCACTTCGAAATGCAAGATGAAGAATACTTGAACGCCTCAAAACAAAACATGTGTTTAGCACCATGTTTATTTTAGAGTATAGCTTGGCGGATCATAGCTTCAAGAGAAATCTTGAAGAACAATTGAAGAATGAAAAGAATCCTTGACGAACCATCATGTAGACCCTCCATGAAGAACTCTGGTAATAAAAGGATGATAGAAAGAAAGAGAAGTTGAAAACACAAGGTGAAACCTTGCGATGATTTAGATGGAGCTTCGCGATGATATAGCCGAGAAAACTTGGAACTCCGGAAACGAAAAGATGAAACATCTCGAACCGGGAAATGTGACATGATGAACAACTCCGAAAAGAAGAAACTAGATTACTTGGATGAAACAATAATAAGAATTACGTTATGCCTATCCTTCACCAATTTAAATTGATGACAAGCAACGGATTTGGCATACTACTTATTCTCGTAGAAAGGATTAAGAGGGATATAGCGCAAGCTTGAGAAGGTATTGATGGAACCACTGGTGGGATTTGGAAACAACGAATGAATTGATATGATAACGAAAGAAGAGGAATCTTGAATGAACCACCATAAGAATTGAAAATGAAAGTGGCAAAGGCACAATTCACCGGGAAGAATTGGAAAACGAAAGAAGATACTTGAGGGGATTTAGATACATGAGAACGAAGAGATCATGAACTGATTAGAGAGTATTTGAACGATGCATCGGAAGAATTCCAGAACGAGAGTTGAAAGCTGAGAATGAATAATTCTGAGATGATGGGCTACAGAGAATCAATCTGAAAAGACTCTTGAATTGCTCCGGATGGGTGAAAAGAATTTAAGAGAGCCATGAATCTTCGAGAGAAGGGGCAAGATTTAGAGGAAACACTTCTTCGGTCTTCACATGTTGGAATGATGTCGAGAACCACCACCAAATTGTTGGGGCACTTCGGAACAAAGAAGAAAAGAAATGATGAACAAACGATGAAAATATTTTGAAAGCGATCTTGGAGAAGACATCTGACTGATGAAAATTCATTCTTACGTCAAACTTGAATAGAATTTAAGAATAACTCCGGGAGAATTAGAAGAGTCAGGTAAGATCCTGGGAAAAGACCTATGGGTTAGGACCCACTAAAAAGATACACCGTTGAACGATTTTGAAGAGAGGTTGCACAGTTGAATTAAATGGCTTGAATGAGATAATAATCTCCAAATAGCTTGAACGGATTGAGAATGGAAACATGAGTCTTTTGAGATATCTTCAGCACTCCAGAACAAATGAATAGCCAGAGGTGAGTGATTGAGAGGTGCACCGGCATGAGAAAGCATTTGACACGAGGAAAGGAATATGATCAACACTGAAAGCTTGGAATTAATCCACCGGAGAAGAAAAAGAGAACGAAGAATGATAAACTTGAAGCTTCCTTTAGTGTCTTCCTGAGAATCACCGGATAAGAGCATTGACGGAAAAGAATGGAGAGACTTCCCATCAATAAAAGGATACTTGATTATGGAATCTGAGTCCTTGAAGAAAAAGGGTGGGAGGGCAGGGAGAACAAAGACAACTTGGGACGGATGAAACAAACACCATTGAGAAAACTGAGAGATGATATTGCGGATGTTGAAAATGATTGGATCCACTTGAAGAGAAGCACACCGGTTGGAAAAGAACTAACATGACAACCTCAATGATCAAAAGGATTTGTATTCACATAGCAATATGAGAACACCGCTTGAAAGGTCTGGAATCAACACTTGACTTCGAAGCAACTCGAATACCACAAATAAAACAATACAGAGGATTTGGCTTGCGGAATAAGCCGGAACAAATACATATGATAGAGATTTACCCAATCCCATATCATGCATCTGTCAGAAAGATATTCTAGGAGCTACTTGAATTCCCACCTATAAAACTCCCGAAACTTTCTAGTTATGCAATCTAGTGTTGGGGATACAGGGGAAGCAATATATCTCACCCAAACTAACAATCCCTACATCCAGCTGTATCCATCCGTCAACACATAACCAAGAAAACCTTCGGAAATCGTGTACCTCAACCTTCGAAAAGCATCCGTTATACGAGCTATGGCAATACTCCCGAACTCCCTAGTACTGGGTGACATCGAGGTTATCTCACCAACAACTGCATAAAAGAGATTTTCGATGTCGGCAAAACTCAGGTATTCCAGAACTGCAACGATAAAATTGTGATGACAACACCTTGGAGCTCAACTCCTCGGGTCAAAGCCACATAATAGACAGGAGGCACCAAGAACAGTGTTCTCGTCACAAAACCATCGGAACGATTCCAAGATACCCGCGTGATCCTAAACAAAAAAAATTTAGTGAAATTTGAGGAGAGGAAAGGCAAAACATCTACGTCAGGAGTCCTCACCAGAGCGACGAAGGGGGCTGAGGAGTAAAAAGAATCCTACTCTCCGATATATATAATCCTAAGACTCAAAAATAGTTTTCTTCTAGACTCAACAACGGCCAACAATCAAGGGGGCTCCTATGGTCGGTCGAGGCTCTGATTACCAACTTATCACGCCCAATATGCGACCCTATCCAAAAGGAACTCGAAGGTCCCACCAAGGATAGACCCGCATATTGAAACGCTTTTGCAAGGTGGATATCATTACATCAACATTACATAATAGATGGGGATACATACAAGAGGCATACAATGCCACATGAATACAGCATCACAATACATAAGATCAACATCCGACTACGGATGAAACACAAACAGAAACTCAAACGACATCCACCCTGCTAGCCCAGGCTGCCGACCTGGAACCTATCCCCTGATCGAAGAAGCAGAAGAAGAACTCAACGCAAGCAAGCATCGCTCTCGCGTCATGATCATCGCATAACCTGTACCTGCAACTGTTGTTGTAATAAATTGTGAGCCACGAGGACTCAGCAATCCCATTACCATGGGTATCAAGACTAGCAAAGCTTAATAGGAAAGGAAGGGGTAAAGTGGTGAGGCTGCAGCAGCGGCTAAGCATATATGGTGGCTAACATACGCAAATAAGAGCGAGGAGAGAGCAAATGGAACGGTCATGAAGCTAGCAATGATCAAGAAGTGATCCTGAACTCCTACTTACGTCAAACATAACCCAAAAACCATGTTCACTTCCCGGACTCCGCCGAAAAGAGACCATCACGGCTACACACACAGTTGATGCGTTTTAATTTCGGATCTGGTGTCAAGTTATCTACAACCGGACATTAACAAATTCCCATCTGCCTATATCCGCAGGCACGGCTTTAGAAAGATTATACCCTGCAGGGGTGTCCCAACTTAGCCCATGACAAGCTCTCGTGATCATTGAAGGAATAGACCTTCTCCCAGGAAGACCCGATCAGACTCGGAATCCCGGTTTACAAGACATTTCGACAATGGTAAAACAAGACCAACAAGACCGCCCGATGCGCCGACAATCCCGATAGGAGCTGCACATATCTTGTTCTCAGGGCAACACCGGATGAGCAATCCGTACAACTAAAACCAGACCTCAAGTTTCCCTGAGGGGGCGCTGCAAAGGGCTCTAATTCGGACCAACACTTAGACAAGCACTGGCCCGGGGGGGCTATAATAAAGATGACCCTTGGGTTAATTACTCCTAAGGGAAAATATAGGTGGTGGTGAGGCAAATGGTAAAACCAAGGTTGGGCCTTGCTGGAGGAGTTTTATTCAAAGCGAACTGTCGAGGGGGTCCCATAAATCACCCGACCGCATAAGGAATGCAAAATCCGGGAACATAACACCGGTATGACGGAAACTAGGGCGGCAAGAGTGGAACAAAACACCAAGCATAAGGCCGAGCCTTCCACCCTTTACCAAGTATATAGATGCATTAATAATATAAGAGATATTGTGATATCCCAACCAAAATCTTGTCCACCAAGGAGCAATCTTCAACTTCACCTGCAACTAGCAACGCTATAAGAGGGCTGAGCAAAGCGGTAACATAGCCAAACAATGGTTTGCTAGGAAGGGTGTCAAAGGTTAGAGGTTCATGGCAATTTGGGAGGCTTGAAGAGCAACAGATAGGTAACGCAGCATAGCGATAGAACGAAGCAACTAGCATACCAATGATAGTAATGAGATCCAGGGTAGCGGTCATCTTGCCTGAAATCCCGCAAGGAAGAAGAACGAGTCCATGAAGAAGACGAACGGAAGTAGTCGAACGAATCCTCACAATCGCAACATTACCGGAACTAAGAAGCAACACCGGAAAGAAACAAACAACATGGTAAATGCACAAGCATAAACATGGTATGATGCACAAACAAGTACGATGCATGTCCGGTTTAATGAGGCATGGCATGGCAAAGTGCACAAACAATCCTATAAATTAAGTGGAGCTCAACATGCAACGAGTTGCATATTGACAAAACACCACAAGCAATTATTTAGTTCTCTCTCGATTAGGTACACGACAATATTAAATGTTGTTAAACATGGCAAGAGCTGAAACATAATAAAACTACCTATCTAAGCAAGTTTAAATGAGGCCGGAAACAACAAACAACAATTCCGGAAAATCCCCATATGCAAATTATGGATTCGGTACTGTTCTGCCCTAAACCATATTTTAATGTTGTTAATCAGGAAAATAAAGTGGACCATTTTAATCTAGGCATTTTTCCACCCCATTTACATATAAAGTTTATTAAAATTGGAGCTACGGTTATTTAGTTATGAAATAAATCATTTTAGCATGGCATATTCGCAAATTTAAACAAACAGCAAGTTAAACATTTTAAACATGGATGAAAATGGCATATTATTAATATACACAAAATTCTAAGCAATTTACATGTTTAAACCATTTTAATCCGATGCACGGTTCATGAGTTATTATATGCATGAAGCTTAGGGGGTTTTCTGTAAAACAGGCAGTCTCTGGATAAATGGAAAAAATCACAGCGCATGGAAAAAAACTACATGGGCTGAAACTGTGATCAGGCCAACAGGAACAGGCGCTGGGGGAGGCAGCTCACCATGGGCCTTGGCCCGGTCGGTGGAGAGGGAGGCTGGAAGCAGGCCGCGGGGCAAGCGGGCCGGCTGGAAGGGCGCTGGGCCTCGCGATGCTGGGCTGGAGCTGGGGAGGCCCATGCGGGGAAGGCCCACAGGGCCAAGGTCAACGGCAACGGGCACGGGGAGCGAGCGGCTCCTCTGCTCGCTCCCGCTAGGGCATGGCGGCGGCGGCGGGGGTCAAAGGCGCGGCGGCGCGAGCGCGGAGGGGTCCTATCCGGTGATGGGGACGGTAGATCCGGCCGCGACGGGACCATTCCGGCCGTATCCGGAGGTCGAGGCCATGACTGCGTTGCCGCAGCAAGTACCTCCGGCGGTGGTGGCATCCTGCGGGAGAGAAAGAGGTTGTAAGGAAGGAGGAGAGGAGGACGGGAGACGGCGGAGGCGATGACCTGGGACGGCGGAGGAGTGCCACTCCGGCGACGATGTGGCCCGAAGGCGGCGGGGAGGCTGTGGAACGGGCGGATCTGGTGCGGGGAGCGCGGATCCGAACGGCGGCGGGGTCGACGGGGCTTCACGGGGGTTGGCGGCGGCGCGTATCTCCGGCGGCGGCGAGGTTCGTGCGCGGGGACGCAGGCGCGTCGAACTGAGCGGCTTGTAGGGGAGGACAGGCGCGGGGTCGCGGCACCGAAAAATGAGGCGCCGGCGGCTGGGAGGTTAGGGGAGGATGCTAGGGGTAGGTTTAGCCCAAAAATGGCAAGGGGAGGGGGTTTATATAGCAGTTTTTGGCTAGGGTTTGGTCTAGGGGGGGGAGGTTGGAGCCCTCCGACCTCGATCGGGCGGTTCCGGACGCGAGGGGGGGTTAGGCAGGCCAAGGTGGGCTGAGAGGAGAGAAGAGAAGAGAGGCCCGGCAACAGTTTCGGAGACCGAAACGTCCGACGATAGACCGGCCATATTGCGGCTGTAACTTTAATGGTTGGGCTATCAAACGGACTCCGAATGCGACGAAACTTGACAGGCGGCCTGTCTACACTATAATAAGACCGCTCGACAAGTTGCAACCCATTCCGAGAACATTTTTAAGCCATTTATAAAATAATATTTTGGAGGTGCCGCGGGCGCGTGCAAGTGTGTCCGGACTCGGAACGGACAACGACGAGAACCGGCAGAACACGAACGGATGCATGTTTTGAAAAACATGCGGATGAAATGCAGATGATGACATGAGACGAGATGCATAACAAGAACAAAATGCAAAACAACAGACAAAACCCAACCACTCAGGAAATAATAAATCACATAGCCGGAAATGGCAAGAGTCGGAGTTACGAATATGGAAAGTTGTATCCGGGGCGTTACATTAAGACCCGGACTTGTATCTGGTTTGTATTAGAAGGGAGAGTAGTCCTAATCCTAAAAGGACTCCACATGTAACCCGCCCCTCTAACTTATATAAGGAGGGGCAGGGCTGCCCAAAGAGGGAGAGGCAACAAGAAACAATCTTAGGGCTAGACATAACTGGGAGAGCCGGTTTACGACAACTCCCTGATGAGCATAATGAGACCTAGCCTCAAACAGCATGTAGGGTTATTACCGGATGATGTTTCCCGGGGCCCAAAGCTGTCTATACCCATGTCTTGTGTTACGTTTTCTCGATTCCACTCAACCCCTCTCAAGCTACCACATAGATGCGCGGCCTCACGACTAAGTCCTCACACTAGGACATCTGACGTGTTAATTCCACGATAGTTGGCGCCCACCATGGGGCTCGCGCTTGGTGGTGTTGAGTTCTTGAAGGGATTTTTTCTAGGGATCAAGGAGCTCGCGATTATCAAGTGAAGAAGATTCATCAATGCAAGTTTAAAGTTTGAAAGGTTAGGGTTTCGTGCGTGCAACCGCGCACGACCCGGAAAGCAAATATTTTTTTTGGTGCGCCGCCGTCAAGTGATGTGTTTTCAAGCCATCCGTAACAATATGATTCTCCAATCGGCCGCTATCTCGCAAGTCGCCAAAGCTGAAGGTTTTACCGTCGTACTCAGCGAAGCAATTTTCGTATGGTACTTCGTCTTGGTCTCGCCGGTTCACCTCGCCTCCGTGACGCGCCGCTGCAGAAATCCACTGAAGGCATCTTGTGTTCCGGATTGAAGGCAAACATCACTGCACGCGTCACGAGAATTGGACTGGAGGTACGACCAGGAAACCGACGCAGCCACAACCCGGATCCGAGCTGACTCGACTCGCTGTATTTCGCTTGGAGGAGTCAACGACGGGAAGTGAACGAGGTTACAAACTTGACTCGCCTTACCGACCTCACCCCGCCGCCCGCCGGTGGCCGCAGTTCCAATTGAAGGCCTCTTCTGTTGTTCTGGACTGCCAGCTTGCCTCGTCGGGTCAATTCTGCAGTAGCTACGAGCCATCCTCGTGTTAAATCAATCCATCGACCCGCCAGTTTGGTACCGTTCCTGAAGCGTCCCGAGCCGTTGCCGCTTGTTTCAGTCACTACTACAGCCTCGTGACAAGTAGATGGCTGCTGTCGTAACCCGGGAGCCTCAGCCCACATCGCCGGCTCACCTCGCGCTGGCCTACTTGCTGTCAGCACCCGAGAGCTGGCCCGCCTTGTGAAACTTGAGCTGGCAAGTGTAGAGGTGCGTCTGCGGCAGCAGCGGGTTGGAGAAGCGCCTCTGTGATCGCGACCCGCCGTGGCCCGTCCCGAGCCGGTCGGGACTTATAGCAAATCGCCATCACCATGGTTTTCCCATCGCATCAAGCTGCCGTGGCCGGCGTCGAACTACCCGGCGTCGCAGCCACTGTGGCCTCGTGCCTCCGCTTTAAAATGCGTCACTGCTGAGTTGCCTCGGTAGTGAGTCGGAGCTGCTGGTGTTCCTCAGCCGTTGTGTCGAGTCACCATGCTAACCCGCCCCTGCACCAGCCAGCAGCATTGACCCGGCCACCCGCCCCTCGCCCCGACAGCCGGTGTTGCACCTCTGAGCCGAGTCGCTGCACCTCCGAGATGCCGTAGTTTCAGCCGCTGTTCTAGCCTATTTTCTGTGCCCGTCTACCTGCAGTGCCGCGTCCCCGCCTGGGTTCGCCTCTGACCCATAGCTCGCCTGAGCCGCCGACCTACCTCCGTTGTTTCCAAGTGGCCCAGTGTCTGCACCGAATCACCTCCGTGGATGCGACTGAGTCGCCGTCTACTCGCCTTGTCAGCCCGTGGTGGAGGTGATGGGACACGGTGACAGTGGCTTTTCAGGCACGCGGCCCTGCAATACCCTCATTCTACTACGAGTGAAGCTACTGTTGTTGAATCACAGAAAAAATCGGATCCACTGCAGAGTTGAGTGCGGAAATAATACAGTAGATATGGAGTTTCTGCAGTTCTCTGGACTTTGCTGAAGAGTTGCTTCTACGATTCTGAATAGGCCACCACTGCGGTCAAATGAACTTGTGCTTGCTATGGATTTTTGTTTAGCTACATAAAGCTTTACATGTTGGCCTCTACAGAGCTGCATCTAATGGACGGGTTGTAAGTTGCGGCAGGAGAGTTTCACCAATTGTTTTATTCTCTGTGTCAACCGTGAAGGATGTGAGCTTGAGCAGCTGCTGAAGGGAGTTCAGAATCAGGGGGATCTTCGATGAGAAGAGATATTACAAGACTTTGACACACCATCTCTCTGATGCCATCGTTTGAATATGATAGGATGCGACGCTAATGTTTTGAATCACAAACAAACCGATACTGCAACCGAGCTTGGTTATATATGCTTACTTCTACAAAGTTGTACTTGCTTGGCGGTTTGCGGTGAAGAAGTTCCACTACTTTGGCCGGTTTTGAATTGGTACTTGACACTACCCGGAGGGCATTACTTGGTCAAATTGTTATGGGTACTAATCCGATACCAGTACAATTATTACATTTACCTGGGTTTCCTCATGGGTATGGACACCAATTAAGAAACAAAGACCAAGGAGTTTGACTGGGTATGGTCAGCACATAATTTATCAGAGAACACATGCCAGTTATTATGAGTATCTTCGACTCACCTGCGGTTGATTCCAACTTCACGGCAGTTATCATCAACCCGGCGACTGATACTTCCTGACCTATATAAGGTGAAACCAACCCAATCAATTTTATTTTGATGCATTTTTTGAGAACAAATTACTCTCGCCTATGATATTTTTTGCATAGGATGATGATTCATTATAAAGGTAGTGCCATGCTGCGCCTATGGAGTGTGCGTTAGCATCACCATGCACCAGCGTCTGCACATGCTTGCTATTAAACGGGGGTGGGCAAGCTACCATCCGTGCAGCTCGATCTACATCAACTCGTCGGGACAGCGCCCGTGATTGACTCTCCGTCCACGCGGCTTACCGCGCCTGCGGTTGACTCGTCCGTTCGCACCAGCATACAACACCGTGGCCGACTCATCCATGTTACCTCTGATGTTGTGGTCGTTTTTACCATCCGTCTTTCATGGCCTGGTCTACATCAACACACCGGGCCGCAGCTGTCTGCATGAGCTGTTTATTGAGTATGAGCAAGTCATAGCTTGGGTAGCCCGGTTTTCTTTCAACAAAATGAAGGCAGATTATCATATACTATCAACCGTCATTTGCACTGGGTGTCTCAATGGGCAGGCGCACAAGTCGCCGCCACTACAGTTTGGATAAACTTCAAATAGCCAGTTGGAAGGAACCATTTGTCGGGTTGCTGACACGGCTCATACGGGATCATTTATAACCCGCCGCAGTCACCTCAACCTTCTGTGGATTTACATCGTCCTATCAACACCAATGATATGCAACTTATGCCGGTTTATATCACAGTCCAATATGGAGAATCTCAAGCCAACTCCCCGAGTCACCTTGAGACTCGGGGGCTACAATGATATGACTCAGCAAATGTTACCGGTTTTCGGTGAATTCAAGAACCCCAGGGCATTGGAGGGAACGATAACCCGGTCCCGGAGGCTACTACCATATTGATGGAAGTATAAAGGCCGTCAGAAAATTTCCGGTTCAAAATGAAGAATGCCAGTTTAAAATCCGGTTCAAGGGAAAGATGTCTCCCATAAAGCTTTGAAGCTCTCAATATTCGGTTTAACATCCAGTTCAAGAAGAAATATCTCTCGCAAAGTTCGAGTTCTAAGAAAATTTAGAGAGTTTATTGCACAGCACAACTCAAACATATGCACCCGGCGAGCACAGCTCAGAAGTATATCACTTGGGGGCTTGGTCGTATTCGAACCATAGCTACACCTCTTGATCGGTGTAAGGCCACCAGGGAAATCACTTGGGGGCTTGGTCGTATTCGAACCATAGCTACACCTCTTGATCGGCGTAAGGCCAATAGGAAATCAATTAGGGGTCAAAGAGAGTGTTGCAAAAAGCACCAACTCAAACATAGACACCCACTGAGCACAGCTCACAAAGTTACTTGGGGGCTCTTTGTGCAAAGCAACAAAGAGTTTGAAAGGACTCTTGTAATAGGCTATCGAGCCAGGCTTGGAAGCCAGGTGTATTCACCTAAAACCACGGGTTAACCTGCCTTCATCAAGTAAGCCACTCCTTCCAGGTAATCCTGGTATGACCCGCCGAACGTTTGACAAGTCAATCTTATACAAACCCTGAACTTGTCAAAGTTAAAACGATGATTGGTTAATTGGAGGCCCATCTTGAAAGGCTTTGTGAAATGGTTTAACTCAGCGGCCTGGCAGCCCATGAAAAGCCTCGAATTTGGGCCTGGCAGCCCTTGAAAAGCCTCGACTACAAGGTTTTATTCGCGTTTATTTGTCAAAGTTTTTCTTCTTTGATAAGTTTTTATGGTAAACTAGAGTCTATTGACCCGGCATGACTATAAGTCATCAATTTAAATCGGTGTTTGTTAACCGGTTTGGCTTTCAGCTATAAGTTGTTAGTCCACATTTAATTATAAACCGGTGTTTGTTAACCCGGCCTGGCTTTGACTATCAGTCGCCAGGATGATCATCCGGTGTTTATCATAACCCGGTATGGCTTCAGTATGAACCAGCAAAGCATGGTGAGGAGTTATCAGTACTCAAGATTTGGGTTATCACCCTTACTACAAGAAAGTTGGTAAACCAACGATGGGATTCAATATCACAGGTATGATATATTTCATATTTTATTATCCTTGCAGCCATGGTTATAAACCTGAGTTATATGTTGGGCATTATGACCCGTCCGGCGGTAAACCGCCAGGACACTTTAAACTTGTTGTATGCAGAAACAGGTTGAATAAAGCATTTACCGGCGTTTATTAACCCGGCCTGGCTTTGGACTATAAGTCGTCAATATGATGATAAATTATCCAGTGTTTATTAACCCAGCCTGGTTTTGGACTATAAGTCGCCAGTATATATTTGGATTGCGCCATTGGAATCATGCGCTCATAAATCATTGGATTATATTATTCAAATCTTCAAATAGCCAATGTGGCTGGATTTTTATTACAGTTATCAATAACCAGTATTATGATCAAGGTTTTCAAAGTCACTTTTGTGCAATGGCTATCATATTATCAATGGATATGATTTATTCTATAATTGAAGGAATAGTCCCGAGTTGCTGCAGGCTTACGACCCGACACTTGGGGGCTATATTATTCAAGTTGAGATTACATCAAATATGCAAGTCTCATGTCACTGCAAGCATGCACCATGACACTTGGGGGCTAATGCAAAGTCATTTTTTGGTTCACTTTATTGAAGACCCGACTCGTCACATTATAATGAGCCGACCCTTGGGGGCTACCAATTGCTCCTGTCAACAATTCAAGGTACAAGGCTTTTTATCCATTATATTGAAAGGTCCACTGCTCAGTTGGTAAAGCACAAGGCTCTTAATCTTGTGGACGTGGATTCAAGCCCCATTATGGGGGTTACATCATATGATGTTATTTTCATTGAAGTATATATCAAGTCCCAGCTCAATATTATCTTACTGAGCCGGCCCTTGGGGGCTACACATCACTGCTCAAATCTACATGATTATATTTACAAAGTCCCTGCTCATTATTGCATAATGACCCGACCCTTAGGGGCTACATTGGTTGAAGTCTTTATGAGCATAAGGCAATTTCAAGTCCCAGGTTGCTGCAAGCATGACAACCCGGCACTTGAGGGCTACATATATGAAGTATTCAGTTTTTGTCTAGTGACTGAGATGAACAACATGGATTTCTTCAAAGTGGCAGTAATTATATGGAAATGAGTCTCAAATCATCACTTTGTTATGTTCAAGACTTGGGGGGCTACAGGTAATATGGATATAAGGGAGAAATATCTTCCGATTTTTAGTTTTGAGAAAATCAGATTGATCCGGCATCACCAATCATTATGACCCGGTGTCTGCAACAATCATGAACCGGCGTTGGAAACAATCATGACCCATGATCGTTAGTTTTTATAACCCGGCAATTTTGGTAATGATAAACCGGCAAGTTCTACATTTTCAAACCGACTAAATATGAGTTGAATATCTGAAGACCAATATTTTTGTCAAATTAGAGCATTGAAGGTCGATTCAAATGGATTCTTTATTTACAAAATATCTTCTGCAAGCAAATGGATTATGAAGCTGGTCTATTGACTCAGATTTTTTAGAAGGAAGAAATGACAAGGATTTAAGGATGATCAAGTGCCGGTTTATAAGAATCTTAAACCCGGAGCACAAGCCGCCAAGTTTGTTCTTGTGTTTGTTTTACAGGATTAGTTTAACATGGATGAATCCAAATTAAACTGGGGGCCCCGCGGTATGAACCGGCCAGAAATATGACCCGGCCGGACTTGGCGGTTTACTTGAGACCCGGTTTACACTTGGCGATTCACTGGCGACCCGCCCTAACTAGACGGTTTACAAGCAACCTACCTGAACATTATGATTCACTGGTAACCCGGCGAGCGGGACAGATGGATGACAAGGCCCAAGGCCCAGAAGGCCGGTTTATGCTAATGGCAGGCCAGTTTATGAGGAAAGCACAAGGAATATTATCCTACAAGGAGTTAAGACCCTGACTTGTATCCGGTTTGTATTAGAAGGGAGAGTAGTCCTAATCCTAAAAGGACTCCACATGTAACCCGCCCCTCTAACTTATATAAGGAGGGGCAGGGCTCCCCAAAGAGGGAGAGGCAACAAGAAACAATCTTAGGGCTAGACATAACTGGGAGAGCCGGTTTATGGTGACTCCCTGATGAGCATAATGAGACCTAGCCTCAAACAGCATGTAGGGTTATTACGGGATGATGTTTCCCGGGGACCGAAGTTGTCTAAACCCTTGTCTTGTGTTACGTTTTCTCGATTCCACTCAACCCCTCTCAAGCTACCACATAGATGCGCGGCCTCACGACTAAGTCCTCACACTAGGACATCTGACGTGTTAATTCCACGACAGGATGTGCGGTGCCTCTATGTCGGGCTACGTCGTGACACAGTTCGGATGGAGCTGGTCTGCGGTATTCGGCCCGGACAGGTTTGTTTTTATTATACCTGGCATGGTGGCCGTCGTCGTGTATCGGGGCGCACCCCCGTGATCCATAGATCGCTCTAGTCTGGCCTGCGTTATTCTCCAAATCGTACCGCAGGTCATGCGTGTATCCCCGAGCTGTTGTGTTTCTATTTGTTCAGCGAAGTAATGCGGGCTGGGCTTCCGTTTTGTCTTGGCCACGCGGCGGTCGGTCAGCTGGTAGTGCTGGTTCCATGGCCTCGTCATCGAACTGGGGTAACAACTTACGCTTTGGGTAACTTTTGTTTGGGCGTTCGAGTCCATATTCCTCGGCTGCCAAGACCTCAGTCCATCTATCAGCCAGCAGATCTTGATCAGCTTAAAGTTGGTGCTGCTGCTTCTTCAGGCTCTTTGAAGTGGCTATAAACCGGTGCTTGAAGCGCTCCTGCTCGGCGGGATCCTCAGGCATGGTAAATTCTTCATCGCCAAGGCTCACCTCATCCTCGGAAGGAGGCATGTAATTATCATTTTCTGAGTCTTCATTCGTGGCATGTTCATTAGGGCTAGCTCACCCGTTCTCCTGTCCGGCACGTTCGAAGCTTGGCCGGGCGGGGTCGTCTTCGTCTTCGGCATCGTCCGGGGTGCTATTGTCTCTTGTGTCGGTATCGCTATTTTTACCATGGCGTGGTTTAGAGCGGCACTACTGACATCGGTGCTTCGGCTGCTTCTCAGGAGGCTTATCCTCGACTGTATCCTTTTTGTCCTCGCAGTTGTCTTCTTTGGGTGTATCCACCATGTAAATGTCATATGACGAGGTGGCTGTCCAGCGCCCTGCGGGTGGTGGTTCCTGTTCTTCTCCTGCATCGTCGTCCATACTGTCGATGTCTTCAGAGTCAAAGTCAAGCATGTCAGTCAAATTGTTGACAGTGGCTATCAAGTGGGTGGTGGGTGGGTAACGAAGTTCTTCGTCATCCGCTTCCCACTCAAGTCGGACATAGTTCGGCCAAGAATTTCCTTTCAAGGAGAGGACTTTCAAAGAGTTTAACATGTCACCCAGGGGAGAGTGTTGGAAGATGTCTGTGGAGGTGAACTCCAAGATCAGCACCCCGTTGGATTCGGTGGGCGTGAATACACGCGGTTCGGAACCTATGGCCGGAGGTGAGTCCGAGGGTCCCATGACACAGGCCTCGTCAGAGGTTAAATCTGTGTTCGGCTCAAGCGTCTTTAAGTATGCGGCTTTTGTGGTGGGGTCTAGCCTCCCGTCCTTAGATGGCGCGTTCTGCTCTTGATCTAGGGCCAGGACAGTTACAGGCGCTGTCTCCTGAGTACGGCCTAATCACAGATCTAAGTCATGCTCATCGTGGCTACCGTGTGCGGCTATCATGGCCTCGAATCCGTCGAACATCAAGTCTCCGTGGATGTCGGCAGTATAGTTCAAGTTTCCAAACCTGACCTGATGGCCAGGGGTGTAGCAGTCGATCTGCTCCACATGGCCAAGCGAGTTGGCCCGCAGTGCAAAACCGCCGAATACGAAGATCTGTCCAGGGAGAAAGATCTCACCCTGGATCAAGTTGTTGATGATTGAAGGAGCCATCAAGCCTTATGATGATGACATAGTGGAACTCTCAATCAAAGCACCAATGTCCGTGTCAAAACCGACGGATCTTGGGTAGGGGGTCCTGAACTGTGCTTCTAAGGCTAATGGTAACAGGAGGCGAGGGACACGATGTTTGCCCAGGTTCGGGCCCTCTCTATGGAGGTAATACTCTACTTCCTGCTTGATTTGATGATATGAGTATTACAAGAGTTGATCTACCACGAGATCGTAGAGGCTAACCCTAGAAGCTAGCCTATGATTATGATTGTCGTTCTTGTCCTACGGACTAAATCCTCCAGTTTATATAGACACCGGAGGGGGCTAGGGTTACACAGAGTCGGTTACAAAGAAGTGAATCTACATATCCGAATCGCCAAGCTTGCCTTCCACGCAAAGGAGAGTCCCACCTGGACATGGGATGAAGTCTTCTTTCTTGTATCTTCATAGTTCAACAGTCCGGCTAAAGTATATAGTCCAGCTGTCCGAGGAGCCCTTAATCCAGGACTCCCACAGCGGGAGCGGCGGCTATTTAAGGAGGGGGGTCATGGCCGACTTGGAGGAGGGGTCGGGGCGACGGGAGTCCGGCTCGGACTCCCCGAGCTCCGGCGATGTCGGTGGCGACAGCGCGGGCCGGCTCGGCTAGACCATTGGCCCAGTCGGGTGAAACTTTTTTTAAAAAATAATTTTCGCCCGAAGAAAAATCCTAATAAAATATTTTAAAAAACCTAAAAATGCCAAAAACAATTTTCACCATCTAAATAGAATATTTAGAACAAAGTGAACATTTTTCTAGCCTAACATGCAATTTTCAAAAATGTATATTTTTCTAATTCAAATAAAATACCAGAAAATCATAATTTGCTTTTAAATTCTTTCTCCGCTATTTCTCTGAATTTTAATAAGTCGTATTATCTTCGCACATTTATTTTTAATATTGGAAATAGTTGGAGATAAAAATAATAAAATCAAATTGATCCTTTCTTCAAATTTGAAAAGAATTTCATATATGAATTTTGTGAAACCTCCAACTCTCTCCGCGGGTCCTTGAGTTGCTTAAGATTTGTAGGATCTCAACCAAAATGCAAGAATAAATATGATATGCATATAATGATCTATGTATAACATCAAAATTGAAAATTGGGATGTTACACTAGGACACAATTCTTTCCTTCCTCTTTCCTTATTCCTTTCCCACGTTTTCTTTATTTCGAGGACACAATTATTTCCTTCCTCTTTCCTTACACCTGAGATACGTTTCATTTATTTCTATGCAGTGGCGGAGCTTGAAAGAAATCTTTGGAGGGGCGAAGCTGTAAAAAAAAATACGAAATCATACGTATTCAACAAGTTAGATGTTGCAAATATCAAGTAACTTAGATAATTATATTGATCTTCTCCAGATTAGCTTACAAAATACATTTCTAATCAGTAGAGAATTCGGTTCACTACAAAGTGCTATTTAACCGTGGAACATTCAGTTTACTATTGACCAGCTCCAGAACAAAAGAAACTATACCCAAAATACTATTTAACCATGGAGCATCCAGTTCACTACAGATCAGCCCTTCGTTTCTTTACACCCTTAAAGTGCACAAGAACATCTTCATAGCTGTACTTCTCCACAATTTCACTCTCTATGTTTACTAGCAAGCTATTGGCTAGATAATCATCTTCCATAGTATTACGTAGCCTTGTCTTGATGATCTTCAAAGTAGAGAATGCTCGCTCGGCACTTGCTGTAGAAACTGGAAGAGTTAGAAGCAATCGCAACAATCGATCAACCAAATTGTAGGTAGAATGCCTCCCTGACTCAAAGAGATATCGACAAAGATTTGTTAAGGTTGACACATTTTTCAACTCCTTATCATTGGAGGCGTCCACAACAAAGTGTTTTAGCTGTTGCTCCAATCCATAGATTTCCTGTTGAGTGAAATCTGCTGGATAATATTTCTTCACCAACTCGCAAATATCATCAGCTTTGAAAGATCTGAATTTATTTTTGGGGATCAGAGTAGCACTTGTGGTCAAAAGATCCAGTACCTTGTCATTGAACCTGAATTCTAATTCATGTAGCTGAGTATCAAGTGTTGCACGAAATACTTCCACCCGGAAATAATGTTCCTTCGTAAAACGGTCTGGTTGGCGACGAGCACGACCACCACGCATAATGTAAGTTTCCCCCAGATCTGGAATATCAATGGAATGATTTACACAGAACTCAACAACCCTATCAAAAAAGGCTTCCCAACCATCATCTGATCTCATTTCATCAAGAAGAACCTTTGTTGTAAACACTAGGCGCATGGCATTTACTATGTCCTGTGATTTCTTTTGCAAAGCTTGACCAAGATCTTCAGTTATCTCCAATATTTCTTCCATCAGACATAAGATAAATATGAACTCAAAAGAGGACAAGTAGCTAAAAGCAGTGTCTCCATCTGCACGAATTGAGCCAGCTGACCCATCGGATGCTATATTTTGAAGTACTGAATTTACTGCATTAAACATTTTCTTTAGGCTTGATATAGAACCTAAGTGAGACCCCCATCTAGTGTCTCCAGGTCGTTTTAGTGTGCAGATTTGATTTCCCCCTTTTCCAGTTTCAATGTCATCAATAGCTAGTAACCGAGCTAGTTCCTCCAACTGGGCATCATGAAGCTCATCATGGCGCTTTGCGGAGGAGTCAACGGTGTTTACAATAAAAAGAAGTTTCTGGAAGAATTGCGCAATAGAGACCACTTCCTTTGATGCAGCCACTAGCGCAAGTTGCAAACGATGAGCATAGCAGTGGACATAGTACGCATACGGGCATTCTCTAAGAAAAAGAGCTTGCAAACCATTGAACTCCCCCCTCATATTACTAGCCCCATCGTACCCCTGTCCACGAAGGTTCTGAACATCAAAAGCATGTTTGGATAACAAAGAACTCAATACCTCTTTAAGTGTTGCGGCTTTGGTGTTCGTCACATGTATCAAGTCAAAGAACCGCTCTTGCAATATACGATCTTCATCAACGAATCTGAGAACCAATGCCATCTGCTCTCTTTTTGCTACATCACATGTCTCGTCCACTAGAATAGAAAACTTAGAATTCCCAATCTCTTCACGGATATGTTTCCTAACTTTAAATGCATAAATACCCAATATCTCTTGTTGGATTTCATGTGATGTGTACTTTGAACTGTATGGAGCATTCTCCAAAATAACTTCAGCAATCTCAGGATTGAATTCTGCAAGGAGCTTTAATAGTTCAATAAAGTTCCCTCTATTCTTTGACTCTGGTGTTTCATCATGGCCTCTAAATGCACAAGATTGTGATGTCAACCACTTAACAGCTGCAATTGATACTTTCACCCTCAGCTGGTTTCTTTCTGTCTTCCTCTCGTTGCCCACTGCTACAACATTTCCTAAATGGCCTTGCTGATTCAAGAAGTCATGATATGCTTTGGTTGCATTATTATGTACAGAGCAAGGTTCAGAACCTATATGGTTTAAGAATGCACATTTCTTTCCATCATGGACCTTCTTCCAATTTACAAATCCTCGCACTGTAAAGACATCTGAACCACCTCGCTTGTTTTTATTGTTGCTGAACAAGAAACAATAGAAGCAATATGCACGATGACTGTCCTCCGAGTACTCCAACCATGATGGGAAATCCTTGAACCAGTCATATTTAAAGCGTCGTTTGCGACCTTCTGGACCGTAAGCTTTGTAATCCTTCAAGCGGGGCTGCATAATACCAAGCTTCAAATACGCTCGCCGCACATCATCTCTTTGATTAGGTGGATATTGCCAAATCTGTGGACGTAGTGCTGGATCCCGCTGCAAGAATTCAATCCCTCGAAATTGTACTTCATTTGTTTGAGTTTGATGGCCTTGTTGCTGAGGCATCGAAGGATGTGGTCCATGTTGCTCAAATTCGAGCAACAACAGAGGAGGCGGAACAGGAATTTCTTCTGTTGCTAGTGGTTCATCAGCTTCACATTCAGTTGAATCACCTCTCTTTCTTTTGAAAAACGCATCAATTGTTTTCCCCTTAAGCATCACTGTCTCCCTTGTTCCCTCTTAATCTGTAAAGGACATTTATCTATTTCAGTATAAAATCCAATTGACAAAATCTAACTGACAAAATCAATGACCAGATGACCTAATTAGAATCTTCCTCCACTAAGGTAACAAAACTACAGAATCACAATATTCCAACTTTCCAGAATTTCCATAGGGGAGAGATTGAGAGAGATACAGCCAGGGAGGGGAATCTGCTCACCGAGCCACCGAGGCACTGTTGCGCGGGGTCGACGGGGCCTAATGCTATAGCGGACAGCCACAACCGAGGCAGAAGTGGATGAACCTGAGCGGAGGAGGAAGGAGTCGACCAACCCCTAGCCAGCCACCCGCCAGCCGGCCAGCGGTCGCCCCACGCCGGCAGGCCACAGCGCAGTTCCCAGTCGCCGGTGCCCCACGCCCACGCTCAGCCGTCCGTGGTCGCAAGTCAAAGGCCAAAGGGGATAAGGATTCTGGAGTGGAGTTGGTCGCTGCATCCAGGCATCGTAGACTAGGCCTAGTTGATAAGCGGGCCTGTGGGCTGTATGTATACATAGGGGTAGTAAAAAAATTTCATTTTTGCTGGGGGGGCGACGGCCCAGGTTCGCCCCCACGAAGCTCCGCCGTTGTTTCTATGTCTCAAATCTTTCCTTCCTCTTTCCTTATTACTGAGGCACCTTTCCTTATTCCTTTCTCCTTGATACCAGGAAACTGAAAAATGTATATAAATTGGTAAGATCTGATGTAAAAGGGCAAGCTGGGACTATTTAATAATTAAATCAACCATCTAAACAAAACATTAATAGGAGCACGGGCCCGAGGCATTTTTCTTTCACTTACTCGGGACGAAGAAGCAGCGTGGATGGGACGGCCCACAGTCTCTCCGTCGCGTATATATAAGTTTTATTATCTATCCAGCACAATAGATATATAAAGCGTCCCTCTTTGCTTTATCATAGAAAGTTGTCTGGTCAGATGGCAAGCTTGTCTTCGTTGGACACAGAGGTCCAGTTTTCGACTCACACTGTGCTATCGAACTCTTTTTTTTCTTAGAGTGAGTGCCACAGGCTCGCGGCCCATATGTTTATCTTTACCTAATATAATATTAAAAGGAGTGTTGTTTCTCCACTTTTTTTCATCATTAGGTCCTTTGTTAGGTCACCTAATTTTCCGTCTGTCATCCGCACTGGATTTTCGCCCGTCGTTCGGGCGTAGAGTGTGTACGAAATAGAAAAAGGAAAAAAGATGCAGGGTAGGAGTCGAAGTCCAAAGCTCCCACTATGACCATAAAGAGTTCGGGCTGGGGCCGCGTGCGTATGAGTAGCAATTGAATCATGGGGAAAAGAAGTCGAGATTACTCCAAGGATATTTTATCCGAGAGCCTATAAAATGAACAAGCATGGAATTATATGCACATAAGTTTGCTATTGAATATGATTTTCAATTATTAAAAATCCGTATAACATCAGAACACTTATTACTTACAGATTTGGCTAATTATTGTCATTTTATATTATCATATGAAATATAATTTTATCTGATGAACAGTAATAGCATTCCAAGCACTATAGAAATCATCTACTTTGTTGTCTGGCACAGCAGACGGCGAAGGACTAGGTCACGGACGGCAAACACCTTTGCCGTCTCCTGGCTGACGGCCCCACTTTCAGCACTGAAAGTCACGATAAACAGCTTCTTTACCGTCTGCGGAAAGGTAGCGGACAACAAAGATGTTTGTCATCTGCCTTCCTGGCCAAGCTGACGGCAAAGGTTTTGGACAACAAAGTATAGCTATTAGTCGCTCTGTGCATTTGAAAACCGAACCAAAAAATCATACCGAAAATAAACCGAATCGAATCAATTTTACGGTTTTTATGGTTTATGGTTTCGGTTGGGTATGAACTTTTCATACCGTTTTGAACTTTGGTTTTTATGGTATATACCGAAAAACCAAATGGTTAACCGAATAAACCAAAGTAAAAAATTAAATTTATATTTCTTGAGATGAACAACCATACAAGTTGTAATTTTTCTTGTACATGAGTCAAATTCACTACTAAGCACTACTAGACACTTTTCCACCTTGGGGCCTTTTCCGGTATCCTTTCGGAGAGGGATTCAATCACGGAGGGCATCTACATCAACCCTATTGCCTTTCCGATGAAGCGTGAGTAGTTTACCTCAGACCTACGGGTCCATAGCTAGTAGCTAGATGGCTTCTTCTCTCTCTTTGATTCTCAATACCATGTTCTCCTCGATGTTTTTGGAGATCTATATGATATAATCTTCTTTTGCGGTGTGTTTGTCGAGATCCGATGAATTGTGGATTTATAATCAGCTTATCTATGAATACTGAATCTTCTCTGAATTCTTATATGCACGATTTTGTATCTTTGTATTTCTCTTCAAATTATCGGTTTGGTTTGGCCAACTAGATTGCCTTTTCTTGCAATGGGAGAGGTCCTTAGCTTTGGGTTCAATCTTGCGTGATTTCACCCAGTGACAAAGTAGGCGTAGCGAGACACGTATTGAATTGTTGCCATCGAGGATAAAAATATGGAGTTTATATCATCTTGCATGAGTTTATTCCTTTACATGATGTCATCTTACTTAAGGCATTACTCTGTTCTTTATGAACTTAATACTCTAGATGCATGCTGGATAGCGGTCGATGTCTGGAGAAATAGTAGTAGATGCAAGCAGGAGTCGGTCTACTTAACACAGACGTGATGCCTATATTTCATAATCATTGCCTTGGATATCGGCATAACCTGGCACTTTTCTATCAATTGCTCAACAGTAATTTGTTCACCCACTGTATTATTTGCCTTCATGAGAGAAGCCTCTAGTGAAACATATGGCCCTCGGGTCTATTTTCCATCATATTAGTTTCTGATCTACTATTTTGCAATCTTTTATTTTCAGATCTATATACCAAAAATGCAAAAAATATATTTTATCTTTTGTTTAGTTTTATTTATCTATCTCTACCAGATCTCACTTTGGCAAGTGAACGTGAAGGGATTGACAATCCCTTTATCGCGTTGGGTGCAAGTGTTTGATTGTTTGTCCAGGTATTGGTGATTTGTGCATTCTTCTCCTATTGGATTGATACCTTGGTTCTTAACTGAGGGAAATACTCATCTCTACTTTACTGCATCACCCTTTCCTCTTCAAGGAAAAAACCAACGCAAACTCAAGAACTAGCAGGAAGAATTTTTGGCGGCGTTGCTAGGGAGATTTACGCCAAGTCAAGACATACCAAGTACCCATCATAAAGTTCTCATCTCTTACATTACATTATTCGCCATTTGCCTCTCGTTTTCCTCTCCCCCCCTCCACTTCTAAAATGATTTTCAAAAAGATTTTCCTTTTTATTCGCCCTTCTTTCGTTCGTCTTTTTGCTTGCTTTTAGTTCACTCATTTGCTAGATCTATTTGTTCCCATCATGTCTGAATCTGTGGAGGTTATCATTGAAAAAGATAGTAGTAATGGTGATGGAAATCTTGATAATTTTGCTAATATTGATCCTCATTAAGAATCTACTATTTTGCACACTAAAAAACTTCGCATAGGTAGCGGCAATATTATTGGAAAAGGAGTTATTCAAGATTTCTTTACTTGTGCCGGTGCGCTACCCAAGCTAGGTGGATCTATTCTCCATAAAACTAATAGTCTCGGATGCTATAACTTTGCTTATAATTGAACTTGGAAGACAATTTATTCATATGCACCCTAGCATACAAAGGATTTTTCTAGAGTTCTCTAATATTGAGCATTCTTCTGTTAAATGCGGCGCTACCATATTTCTAGCCATGAGTTTAGATTTATTATGAAAGAAGCTAGTGAAATTTTTGCGCATTATAAAATAGATGGTGGGCGTCCTCCCATAGAGGGGATTCTCTTTAATCAAGAAGAAATAATGCGTTTACGATCTCTCGATCATGTTGCTTATAACGAAAATTTAAGAAAAAGGATCCCTAGCGATGTTTTAGTTGAGAGAATTTCTAGACTTAATGACAATTTTGCTATACAAAACAACAGATTAGGCTTCTCTCTAGAAAATAAGCTCATGACTTTTTGCCAAAAGAACATTTACAATGATGAGTTGATTATTCAATACGAAGGGCCGAAGGAGGAGCCAATTCCTCCCGAACTTGATCTTAGGGATCCCTACCCTATTAAATTTAGCCCTTTTGATTATTTTTGCATAACAAAAAGGAAACTTGCTTCCGAACGAAGGGAGTATGAGATGAGCATACGTGATATGCCATATTTTTATTATGGCAATACGTAGATCTATGTGTTTTATGCCTAGCTAGGGGCGTTAAACAATAGCGCTTGTTGGGAGGCAACCCAACTTTATTTTTGTTCTTATTTTTTTGGTTCTGTTTTTCAATAAATAATTCATCTAGCCTCTGGTTAGATGTGTTTTTGCGTTTTAATTAGTGTTTGTGCCAAGTAAGACCTTTGGGATGGCTTATGGTGATTGTTGTTTTGATTTGGCTGAAAAACAGAAACTTTTGCGCCCAGGAAAATAATTTTTATTTTTTTACATAAGCGTGCTTTTGATATGATTCTTTTTGCACAAGATTGGTACACAAATTTCCCAGGTTGTCCTAATTTTCCAGAATGTTTGGAGTTACAAAAGTATTTGAAGTTTACAGGTTGATACAGACTGTTCTGTTTTTGACAGATTCTGTTTTCTATGTGTTGTTTGGTAGTTTTGATGAATCTATGGGTTGTATCGGGAGGTATGAACCATGGAAAAGCTGGAATACAGTAGATATTACACCAATATAAATAAAGAATGATTTCACAACAGTACCAAAAGTGATGATTTATTTTCTTATACTAACGGATCTTATGAGATTTTCTGTTGAGTTTTGTATTGTGAAGTTTTCAAGTTTGGGGTAAAGATTTGATGGACCATGGAATAAGGAGTGGCAAGAGCCTAAGCTTGGGGATGCCCAAGGCACCCCAAGGTAATATTCAAGGACAACCAAGAGCCTAAGCTTGGGGATGCCCCGGAAGGCATCCCCTCTTTCGTCTTCGTCCATCAGTAACTTTACTTGAGGTTATATTTTTATTCACCACATGTTGGGGATATAAATGGTGGGTATAAGCCGCCCAGGAGGGGTCGGTTTATCCACAGAGATACTACCAATATTGAAGCCCATGAAGTTATAGAAGATGGCGACTTATGAAGGAAACATAATAAGGGAGCCCAAAAGCCCAGAGGCGGGTTAGGGCCCATAGACATAAACCGCCATAGGCGTGTAACTTGTAATGTAAGGCAGGAAAGAGTAGACACCAAGCCGGACACGTTTATGAACTGGCCTCGGGATTCTGTAGACCGACGGGCGTCAACCTGTGTATATAAAGGAATGACCCGGTGGCGGTTTAGGCACAACAAACAACAACTCGAGAGCCAGGCAAAGCGGACTCGCTCCCTGGTCATCGAAACCCCATCAATTCCACCACAACTGGATCATAGGCTTTTACCTTCACCGCAAGGGGCCAAACCAATATAAACTCCATGTGTCCTTTGTCTGGTTTAACCCCTTTAAGCTAATCTCGTTGTGATGGCTCCACGACTAAGTCCTTACACTACGACATCTGACATGACAATTCCACGATAGTTGGTGCCCACCGTGGGGCTATCGCACGATGATTTCAAGTTCTTAGAGGGCAATTTCGAAGGACTCAAGGGATATGCAGTGGGCTGGATGACCAAGAGTCGTCGCGGCAAGCTTTACATCGACGATGCAGGCTGGGGCCCCGATGCCGACTCAATCGAGCATGGGTACCGGGTCCCCTTCGGAGGAATTCATGTCTTCATTGGCAAGATTGGCGAACCGGGCCCTGTGCCGGACATCTGCGTCGACTTCATCGAGACAGCTCAGCGTGCAAGCCCTGCCCGGGTTCAGCCCGCCATGAAGCGTGCGTTCGTAGGATTCATCCATGGTGCAGAATCTGAACCAGTATCCGACCGTGAGACGGTTGTCTATTCAGATGGCGAGTCATCCACCGGGGAGACCGAGTCATTGTATCAACTGCAAGATGGCCGGTTTGGGGGCTGTTCCGATGGCGACAGTATTCCGGACCCCCTTGAACCACCAAGCCGGGCGGCGATCTTCATGGCCGGTACACAGCCCACGCAGCACTCCTCAGCTACGGCGGCAATGATTTCCAGATCGGCAGCCGGGCCAGGAGGCCCCGCGTCCCCGCCGGCTCAAGTCCTGTCCAGTTTATTGGACGCCTTGGCGACATTGTTGACCATGGAAGTTAACCCGGATAATCAAGATCAGCATAACGCGGAGGTCAGGAAATTGTGAGATCAGATAGCTCAGGCCAAGGAGGACATTGCTGCTGAGGAAACCAGGATGGCTGAGGAGCGGGCCACTCTGGATGCTCAGGCATAGCTGATTCATGCAAAATCTTACCGGCTCATGCTGGATCAGAATGCTTCAAACGACATGATGAGGAGGAGGCACCAGTCTCGTCTATCGCCGGTTTATGAAGCAAGGAATCTCTTTAACACGCCAGGAGCGGGAACCAGTAACCCGGCAGCGGTAAACCGTGTTGAAGCACCTGGACAGGAGCGCCGAATCAGCCACGGACAATGGACCCGCCTCGACAGAACCATAACCCGCCTCAGTACGTGCCAGCACCACTGGGTCATTTTCCTACCCCTTTGAATAACATGATTGCTGCAGTGTCGCGATTGGAAGCTATTCCAATGGAAGACAATCTCCTCCAAACAGCGATGGTTCAGTAGCAGGCCTATTCGTATAGTCGAGACAGGATTCATTCCACCCCTCGCCCGAGCCGGAGTTACGGCAGGCATATTGAAGAGTCGGCCGTGTCAAGCAGTGGACGGAACCATAATCCGCCCCGTAGGCCTAACCCGGCAGGAGGGGGAGCTGATGCCCAGGACGTAGTGGACCAGGGCAAAGCGCGTCGAGAAGCCGAGTTAGCTGCACAGTATGCGGCGCGTCAGCTTACTCCGGTTCGTGCAACAACTTCAGTGGAACCAAGGGTTGTTTTTAGTTCCTTGGGGGTATCGTGTCTCACCCGGCTCTACGCAATGTGCGGCTGCCCAAGGATTTCAAGGGTCCTCGTAAAGTTCCCAATTACACTGCCGACTTACATTCCGAGTCATGGGTCAAAAGCTATGAGATGGCAATGGAGATGTTGGATGTGGATGAAGCGGCATGTGCTAAATACTTCACCATGATGCTAGAAGGAACAACTCACACTTGGTTAAAGGGTTTGCCAGCTAACTTCATTGGGTCATGGGCCGAGTTAAAGGCTCGGTTTATCCAGAATCTCAAGGACACGTACAAGCAGCCTATGTCGATTGTGGACTAAGCTTCCTGTGTCCAAGAAGAAGGTGAATCGACAACCCATTGGGTGCGCCGGGTTTCAGAAATCTTGCATTCTTCAGATCGCATTAATGTCGATACAGCAGTTTTGACATTGGAGGGCAATTGCCGGTTCAAGCCTCTGAAGCTGAAGTTGGGACGGCTCAAGCGTCACTGCAATGACATGGGAACACTTATGGAGCTCTGGTTAAGTATGCCGACTCTGATAGTACCAAGGATCCCGAGTCTGATGATGAAAAGCTGGGGAAGGGAAAGAAGAGCGGCAGCACCAAAGGGTAGCAGCATAACCCGGCGGGCCATGGAAACAATGGTAAGCGTAAAGCGGAGAACAATTTAGATTTTGTGTCCAACACCAATGCATAGGATAATGGTCAGCATCGTAAGCGTAAACCGCCCCCGCGGAGTGGAGGATCAGGTGTCAATCTTGAGCGCCTATTAAACCAGCCTTGCCCAAAGCACAGGACGCGAGAAAAGCCAGCTATGCACCTCTGGAAGGATTACTTTATTATGCGAGAGTTCAAAAACTCGGACCTTTCCCATATGATCAAGGACCGTCCAGCGGTTCAGGACTCAGATCTCATGGGCCGAGTTATGGTGGAGGCAGTTCTGGCTCAGGATTTCAAGGTAATCAAAGTGGACATGGCAATCAAGGCAGTCAGGGCAACCAGGGTGGTTACAACCAGCAGAATAATCAGGGGAATCAGCAACAGTCGGGTTATCAGAGCCACCCAAAGCAGTTGAATAGTGGGCAGTATCATGTCTTCACCACTAGCCTGTGCAAGCGCGATCAGAAGCTTCATAAAAGGGCACTGAACTCCATTGAACCGGCGGTGCCCCGCTACTTGCGTTGGTCTGAACAGCCCATTGTGTGGAGTCAAGAGGATTATCCGCCCCGGGTTGATAATCCGGGTCATCTAGCATTGGTGGTGGCGCCTCAGGTTGGAGGTTATAAGTTCACCAAGGTGCTCATGGATGGAGGGAGCAGTATCAACATCCTGTATTATGAAACCTTCCGTCGCATGGGACTGACAGATAAAAATCTCAAACCGTCAAACACTGTTTTTCATGGTGTGGTACCTGGTAAATCGGCATACCCGGTTGGTAAGATAGCTCTGGAGGTCATGTTTGGAGATGATCGTGATTCCAGATCAGAAACCTTAACCTTTGAAGTGGTGAAAATCCAGAGCCCATATCATGCCCTGTTTGGACGGCCGGCTTATGCTAAGTTCATGGCAAGACCCTATTATGTTTATCTACAGCTGAAGATGCCGGGTCATAAGGGGACCATTATGGTACATGGGAGCCGTAAGATTGCTTTGGAGTGTGAAGAAGGTGATGCGGCCTATGCTGAGTCAGTTTGCGCAGCAGAGGAGTTGAAGTTCTACAAGGACAATGTTGATCCGAGGGATATGACTTCTCTGAAGAAGCCAACTACAGAGCATGACCCGGCCCTGAAGTTTAAATCGGCTGATGAGACTAAGCTGGTTGATTTTGTTCCTGGTGATTCATCCAAGCAGTTCAGTGTCAGTACTAATCTGGATCTGAAATAGGAAAGCGCGCTCATCAAGTTCATCCGTGAGAGCCTGGACATCTTTCCATGGAAACCTTCTGACATGCCAGGTGTACCAAGGGAACTCGCTGAGCACACTGTCAATATTGATCCCAAGTTTAAATCGGTCAAGCAGTTTCTTCGCCTCTTCAATGAAGAAAGGCCTAAGGCTATTGGTGAGGAGGTAGCCCGGCTTTTGGCGGCTGGGTTTATCATTGAGGTTTTTCATCCGGAGTGGTTGGCTAACCCGGTGCTGGTGCTTAAGAAGAATGGCATTTGGCACATGTGTGTGGATTACACGGATTTGAACAAGGCTTGTCCAGTCGATCCTTTTGCTCTCCCTTGTATTGATTAGATCATTGATGCTACGGCGGGTTGTGAGCACATGAGTTTTTGGATGCTTATTCTGGTTATCATCAGATCAAGATGGCAGTTAAGGACCAGGAGAAAACAGCTTTTATAACTCCCTTCGGAGCCTTCTGCTATGTATCTATGCCTTTTGGGCTCAAGAGTGCTCAGGCAACTTATCAGCGATGTGTGCAGAATTGTCTTCATGATCAAATTAGGTGCAATGTTCATGCTTATGTGGACGATATTGTGGTAAAATCCAGGAAGAAGGAGACACTGATAGATGATTTGAAGGAAACTTTTGATAACCTTCGGGTTTATAAAATGATGCTTAACCCGGCCAAGTGCGTGTTCGGTGTTCCGGCAGGCAAACATTTGGGTTTTCTGGTGTCTAACAGGGGCATTGAAGCTAATCCGGAAAAGATCAAAGCTATTACGTCTCTGGCTAAACCGGCATGTATCAACGATGTTCAACGTCTGGCGGGTCGTATTGCAACACTGAGCCGGTTTATCAGCCGGTTGGGAGAGAAGGCTATCCCTCTATATCAGATGATGAAGAAGACAGACAACTTTGTCTGGAGTGATGCTGCTAATGCGGTGTTTGAGGACTTGAAGAAGCAGTTAGCCGAGCCACCAATTCTAGTTGCTCCGGTCGATAAAGAGTCGCTGTTGTTATATGTGGCTGCCAATGCCCGGGTTGTCAGTGTGGCTGTTGTGGTGGAGCGCAAGGAGGCAGGTAAGGAGTATACGGTTCAGCGGCCGGTTTATTATATCAGTGAGGTACTCATTGAGTCGAAGCAGAGATATCCACATTGGCAGAAGCTTGTGTATGGAGTTTTTATGGCGAGTCGGAAGCTTAAGCAATACTTTTAGGGCCACCCCATCACTGTGGTCAGTTCCGCTCCTTTGGGAGATATCATCCAAAACAGGGAGGCAACTGGCCGAGTTGCTAAGTGGGCTATTGAGCTTGGACCTCACGGGTTAAAATATATGCCTTGAACGGCTATCAAGTCCCAAGCGCTCGTGGACTTCATCAATGACTGGACAGAGTTGCAGGCACCAGAGGATAAACCGGATAACACGTACTGGACTATTCACTTCGACGGGTCCAGGCAATTGGAGGACTCGTGGGCTGGAGTTGTTCTTACTTCCCCTCGAGGAGACAAATTTTGTTATGTTCTCCGCTTAATGTTTCCTTGCACTAACAATGCAGCTGAATATGAGGCTTTACTCCATGGTCTTCGAATGGCTAAGGAGATGAATTTAAGCCGGGTTAAGTGTTTTGGTGATTCGGACCTGGTGGCTCAACAAGTGTCTGGTACTTGGGATTCCAAGGACCCGCTCATGGCAGCGTATCGTCGGGAAGTAGATGTTATTGCTGGTCACTTCAAGGGTTATCAGGTTGACCATGTGGATCGGCGAAAGAACGAAGCGGCGGATGCTTTAAGTCGGCTGGGGTCTCAGCATAAACCGGTGCCGCCCAATATCTTTCTAGATGTTTTGCATAATCCATCGGTCAAGCTACCTACAGAGGAGGACCTGGTTGTTCCTGATCCGGAGGCTCAGTTGGTGGCGGCTCTTCATGTTATCCCAGATTGGACGGTTCCATATTTGGCGTATATGAACCGGGGCGAGTTACCGGAGGATGAAGTTTGGCCAGACAGATAATCTGGCGGTCCAAATCCATGACTATTGTCAATGGCGAGTTACATCACTGCAGTGTCTCGGGGGCGTTTCAGCGCTGCGTTTCTCCTGAAGAAGGCCGTGAGATTTTGCATGAGATCCACGAAGGCGACTGTGGTCACCACACCGGTTCAATATCCTTGGTGGCTAAAGATTTTCGTCACGGCTTCTATTGGCTAACGGCTCATGCTGATGCTGAGGAATTGGTGAAAAAGTGCGATGGTTGTTAGAAGTTTTCACGCCAAGCTCATGTTCTGCCTCAAGAATTGAGAATGATTCCAATCACTTGGCCATTTGCAACTTGGGGGCTTGACATGGTAGGGCCTTTTAAGAGGTCCAAGGATAAGAAGACCCACCTTCTGGTGGCGGTTGATAAGTTCACTAAGTGGGTAGAGGCGGAGCCAGTCAGCAAATGTGATGCAGCCACGGCGGTTCAATTCATGAAGAAGGTGATTTTCCGCTTTGGTTTTCCACACAACATTATAACAAATAATGGCACGAACCTCTCTAAGGGTGCTATGGAGGACTTTTGTCAACGTGAGCACATCCGGCTTGATGTGTCATCAGTAGCTCACCCCCAGTCTAATGGTCAAGCTGAGAGAGCTAATCAAGAAATCCTGAAAGGCATCAAGCCCCGGCTTATGGTTCCTTTACAGTGAAGTTGGGTTGTTGGGTGGAGGAGTTACCTTCTGTGTTATGGAGTATTAATACCACCCCCAATCGATCTACAGGTTATACGCCTTTCTTCATGGTTTACGGAGCAGAAGCAGTTCTCCTTAGTGATATTCACCATGGCTCGCCTCGGGTGGCAGCTTATGTTGAAGCAGACAACGAACAAGCACGCCAAGAAGCATTGGACCTATTAGATGAAAAACGGAACATAGTGGCAGCTTGTTCGGCGATTTATTAGCAAGATCTGCGGCGTTATCACAGCCGCCGGGTTAAAACCAGAACTTTTCAAGAAGGCGACTAAGTGCTCCGGCTTATCCAAGATCAGACCGATATGCACAAGTTATCCCCACCTTGGGAAGGACCTTTTGTGGTCAGCAAGAATCTGAACAACGGGTCATACTACCTTATTGATGTTCGAGAGCACAAAGACTCACGTAAATCGGAGGAGGAGACCCGCCGGCCGTGGAATATTGCTCATTTTCGGCCTTACTACACCTGAGCCATAGGCTCCTATTATGTACATATTTTTGGCAATGTATATATTATGATCAATATAATAAACTGGCATCCTTGCTAAAGCAGGGCCTCTGCCATTCTTCCTTAAAGGTTTCTTGGTTACATGGGGGCTTTTGTTTATAAAGCAGAGTTCTGGTTGTCCATTAATCCGGCTTATAAAGCCACAACAAATCTTGGGGGCTTCATACCCAAAATCGTAAGGAGACAAAGAGAGTTTGTTGCAAAGAACAATTCAAACATAGGCACCCACTGAGCACAGCTCAAAATGTTACCTGGGGGCTCTTTTTGCACAGCAACAAAGAGTTTTAATGACCCTCGTAATAGGCTATCAAGCCAGGCTTGGAAGCCAGGTGTATTCACCTAAAACGCCGGGTTATCCTGCCTTTTTAAGTAAGTCACTCCATCCAGGTAATCCTAGTATGACCCGCTGAACATTTGGCAAGTCAATCTTATACAGACCCTGAACTTGTCAAAGTTAAAACGACGATTGGTTAATGTGAGGTCCATCTTAAAAGGCTTTGTAAAATGGTTTAACTCAGTGGCCTGGAAGCCCATGAAAAGCCTCGATTTTGGGCCTAGCAACCCATGAAAAGCCTTGCATCTTCCCATGATTTTATTTGACAATTTTTTTCTTTTTATGAGGTTTACAACATTTTATGATAAACTGGTATTTATTAACCCGGCCTGACATTGGACTATAAGTCGCCAATATATGATAATTAGTTATCCGGTGTTTATTGACCCGGTTTGGCTTTCAACTGTCAGTTGTCAATGCACGCTCAGTTATAATCCGGTGTTTATTATAACCTGGCACGGCTTCATTCTAAGCCGGCAAAACATGAGGGGAGTTATCATACTCAATATTTGGGTTATTGCCCTTGTTACAATAGGTTGGTAAACCAACGATGTGATTCATTATCACAGGTATGATGTATTTCATATTGAATTATTCTTAAAAGTATAGCCTTGGTTATAAACCATGGTTTCATGTTGGGCATTATGACCCGTCCGGCGGTAAACCGCCAAGACACTTTCAAACTGTTGTCTGCAGGAACAGGATTGAATAAAAGCTGCTAAGGATCATAAGCAGAGATAGCATAATCATGACGATTAACAGTATTATGCAAAGTGCACGATGGCACATCAGATCCAAGAAGTTTTTCAACTAGCCTATTACACGGCATTTTTCATGCCCAAAAGCATAAGTCTTGTAAAACGAAGAAGGTAAACCAGCCTCCAGTTTATGCATCAGCGGCGGGCTGGCTTGATGGTTGCGGATCATCTTGTGCCGGATCATTTTCCTCCTCTCTATCCAGTGGCTGGAAGTCAATGGTTGACCAATCGATCCCAGTTAAGGCTCTGAACATAGCTTCATCGCTTATAAGATTGGAGGGGTCAACTTCAGGGGGCATACGTATGCTTATGAATTTGTGGAATAAGAGTTGGGGCTTCGTAGCTCGGCGTATTGACCCTCTTGTTGTGAGCATCATAAATCGATTGATGAAACGAAAGATCGGTTTCTTCAGTCAACTTACTAGCCAACGGGCGCATCTCTTTCATCAAAGCTCGAAGATCTTCATTGTTAAATTTTGATTTGTCCTCTTTGATGCTTGGATAGGCATCCCCTATGTCAGCTGGATCAAGATCAGATATCCATGCCTTGGCACGGGTTAGTGCGGTAAGAGCGTCGGCCCTTGCAGTTGATCGTTTTATCTCTTCAAGCTGGGCGGGCATAATCGACAGCCTTTCTAAAGTGTCCTTGATCAAGGTTGGGGCAGTTTATTGTAAGAAGCTGTGCAGATAATCCATTGTGCGCTAGTATATAGTTGCTCTATCAGTGTATAGGCAGCCTTCAGCTTCTTCTGCATATCGGAGCTCAGATGTGTAATGCGAGATCTTGCATCGTCACAGACATCGGTAAACCGAAGATTTATGGAATAATGAAATTTCAACTGTGGAGAAGAAGTTACTTACCAAAGACAGAAGCAGTCATAGCATCTATTTGTTGTTTCAAGTTATTTAACTCTTCCGCCACCGGTTTAAGAGCTGTGTCAGCATCTTCAGCTTTATTCTGCAAGTTGCTTTTCTGCATCCCAGCCTAGACGCTCATTCTTGAAGCTCTCCTTCAATTGTTCCATGGCTTTTAAAGCGGCAGTCAGCTCTTCCCTTGCCTTGGAGGTTTCTGCTTGATGGGTCTTGATATTTTCCTCAAGGTCGATGATTTGGGATTCTTTTTGTCCACCTTAGCCTGCAAGAGGTATTTTATGAGTTAGCAGAACAAATTTGAAGTCCCAAGCACATAATAAGTTATACACTTGGCACTTGGGGGTAATGCCTATCGCTTCTTATCAACAATATGGTAAAGTCCCAAAGCTCAATATAAGTATTAATCTTGGCACTTGGGGGCTAATGCCTATTTCCTCAACAACGCAGTTGTGAATTTTTTCCTGTGATGATAAACCGGCCCTTGAGGGCTACACATGCAAAATTGAATTATTATTATATGAAGTCTCGGTTTATCCTCAAGAGATAAACCGGCCCTTGAGGGCTACACAAGCAAAAGTTAAAGAATCATTATTTTATGAAGTCCCAGTTTGAATGGGCATTGCCAAACCGGCCCTTGGGGGCTACCGGAGTCAATATTATAAATAGATCAGAAGGAAGGAATACTTATGAAGAGTTCAACGGGGTTTACCTCATATCGCTCCTTCATCATGTTCACGAAACCGGCTTCGTAGTCACGGTTTGTGTACAGACGGTTCAAAATCCCAAGATGAATGTCTTGGGCGCTGAGGTGAGCATAGTTGTCCAAATCTACTTTCGACTTGCCCTTATCAACAACAGTTTTTTCCTCTTTGGCGTTGTGTTTGGACAAGGCTATGGGGTGGCCAGGAGAGGTGTAACCAATGCCAATAACAACAACATCAGCACCAGCACCTTTAGCCGGGCTTGGCAGATCATCAGCGTGAGCCGATGGATCAATATCCATGTGCTCAGCTTCCGTGGCTTGATCCGGCAACGACGGACCATCAGGAATATTATCAATATCTGGGTATGACGGTTCAGGAGTCTTTTCTAGTTCACCCCGAATGGGGTCTTCAGCTGGTTTGTTCACTTTGACCTTCTTTCTGGCTCTGGCTTTGGCCCTGGAAAATAATTAGTATGCATCAGAACAGTGCAAGGATCAAAAATATAAAGGTATGACGGATCAGCAAAATCTGCTCACCCAGGAACCGTTTTAAGGGTTGGAAGCTTCGTCCATGTGGATTTGCCAGAAGATGAATGGGAGGTTCCCTGGTAATTCGAGTTACACGAATTAAGAGGATATTGGAAATAACCCGCCTTGGGACAAGGTGTATCAAAAGTACAAGAGACCTCTTGGCGGCGTTTACGAACCAGAGTGTTCGGTAAACCGGAGGAAGTAACCACTTGGCCGCTATGTCGGGTTGTGCGGCGAGCTTCATGCTGCTGTGTCCTCAAAAGAAAGTGCGGATCCAAATAAGCTAGAGCGTGTGAAAAAATTACTTTCCCGACTGCTTGACGGGTTTTTGGTGTTGGCAGAGAATCTGAGTCGGAAGAAAGGATAATTACCTCTACATCATCAGCACGGCTAGCCTCCGCATCATCCTGATAATGATCATTGTCAATAAGGTGTATGAAAAAAGAACCAAGAGAATCAAGTTCTACCTCTGACTCCGGATCATCAAGATCTTCATCATTGGTCGGGTCAGGGGATTTGGTAGTTTTCTTCTTCGTAGGTTTCTTTGTAACTTTGGTCTTAGGGCGAGGCGTTTTCACTGGTTTATTCTGTGGTTTCGCCAGTTTATCCTGCGGCTTCTTTTTCCAGAACGGATCATCACCCTGCAAAGATGAACAAAAAGTTATAAGGAAATATTTAAATGGGGATGAATTAAGCCAAGAAGGATGCAACTCTTACAGCTGGCGGTTTATTGGAAACACAGAAGGGACTAAGCCCTGTCTTGCTGCACTCAGATACCGGTTCATCCAACATCTCTTTGCCAACTTCAGTAATCTTTTCGTCAGTTAGCTGAATTTCAGTATGCCGTTGAGGGTCTTTGACATCCCCTGTGTACTCGCACATTAAACCGGGGCGACGGCTTAAGGGCAAGATACTCCAAGAGACCCAACAACGGACAAAGTCGATGCCAGTTAAACCATTCGCCATAAAGGCTCAGAGTTTTGAAAGTTGTGGTGCATACTTAGCTCATTCCTTTGCAGTAAGTCGTTGGGGAAATGGATGTGTATTGGTAAGCTGGTGAGCACAATAACCCGACAGAGGATTTTTGTCAGCTGGAGGTGTGTTTTGACAATAAAACCAAGTTTGATTCCAGTCTTTAGGGTGGCTATTATGCTTGGCGTGAGGGAAACTGACATCTTTCCTTTTCTGAATTGAAACTCCGCCAAGTTCAGTATTGGGCCCATCCGTAAATTTAGTACGGTGGTTTAAGTAAAAGAAGTCTCTGAATAACTCAACAGTAGGTTCTTCTTGCAGATAAGCCTCGCAAAATACTTGAAAATTGCAAATATTGGACATGCAGTTCGGTCCAATATCTTGAGGGCGGATTTGGAAGCTAGCAAGCACGTCAAGGAAGAATTTTGATCCGGGAGGGCTAAACCCTTGACCCAGATGATCAGTAAATACAATCACCTCTCCATCCTTGGGTTTAGGAGGATTTTCTGGACCAGGGACCCTCCAGTGGATGATTTCCTTACTCACTAAAGCGCCGGTTGCAATGCATCCATTCAGCTGTTCTTCCGTAACCCAGGAAGGAACCTAGTTGCAAGCATAAAATTGTTTGGCCATTTTTTAAACAAGACCTGAAGAAAGATCGGTGTTGGTTTAAGAAGTCATGATCAATTGCAAAAAGTAAAGGAGCAGGAAGTATTCAAGAATGAAAGAGTTATAAACCGGAGATATACTATCAGTTTGCAGAGATAAGCAGTTGGCAGTTTAAAAGAGGACTAATGGCACCTGGTGGATTATGATTCAAATGTTTTAGATCTATGAGCGAAAAGTGACTAAGTGTTGCACAAACAGGTTTTACAGATTGATGCAATCATTTTGGATCAAATGCAGTTCAAAAAAGGGGAAAATGTCTGAAACCCTAAGTTGTGACAGCGGAGCAGTTCATGGATTCAGATGGGATCTCTTGCAAAAGGGGAGGCCTTCAAATATTAAAAATGGGTACTAAGATCAGTACCGCACGCGATAGTCACTAGGCCTTGCATCAATAAACTACAAGATAGGGGAAGCAAAGAAGAAAGGCGAACAGTAATGAACACCGATGAATACAGAAACCCTAATGGCAGCTCTAGGGTTGAAGGAAAGAAGACTTACCGGTGTCACTGGAGCAGCGGAGAGGCACCGCGATTTTCTGGTAAGCTCGGGGTGATGCAGCGGCCGGAGTTGAGGTCGAGGACGAAGACTTGGCGGCGGCGCCTGAGCTTGAATGCTAGGTCGACGCGAGGAGGAAGAAGAAGTGAAGAGGCACGAGGGGGAAAAGTAAAAATGACCCTTGGCATTATTTATAAGGCGAAGGGATAAGCAACAGGCACGAGAATCGAGGAGCCCAAAAATTGGATATGTGACAGAGTTGTCGCCTCGATTTTCGGAGGCTCATTAATAAAGGGAAGGTAGGTATGGTTTTTTAATAAACAGGTGACGTCATGGCGGTTTACTATAATATCAGAAGATGACGTCATGGCAGATTACAAGGCGTATACTAAGTGTTGAAGAAGGATTCTTCTTAAGTTTTGAAGATTGACATGAACAGGTTCAAATCAATTTGGGGCCTAATGTTGGGGATATAACTGGTGGGTATAAACCGCCCAGGAGGGGCCGGTTTATCAATAGAGAGGCTACCAATATATAAGCGCATGAAGTTATAGAAGATGGTGACTTATGAAGGAAACATAATAAGGGAGCCCAAAAGCCCAGAGGCGGGTTAGGGCCCATAGACATAAACCGCCATAGGCGTGTAACTTGTAATGTAAGGCAAGAAAGAGTAGATACCAAGCCACACACCTTTATGAATCGGCATCGGGATTCTATCGACTGACGGGCGTCAACCTGTGTATATAAAGGGACGACCCGGCAGTGGTTTAGGGACAACAAACAACAACTCGAGAGCCAGGCAAAGCGGACTCACTCCCTGGTCATCGAAACCCCATCAATTCCACCACAACTGGATCGTAGGCTTTTACCTTCACCGCAAGGGGCCGAACCAGTATAAACTCCCTGTGTCCTTCGTCCGGTTTAACCCCTTTAAGCTAATCTCGTTGCGATGGCTCGACGACTAAGTCCTTACACTAGGACATCTGACGTGACAATTCCACGACACCACATGATATGTGTTTTGCTTGGAGCGTCTTGTATGATATGAGTCATTACTTTTTAGTTTGCCACAATCATCCTTGTTGTACTCTATGTGCTTCACTTATATCTTTTGAGTTGGCAATTTTGCATGATTTCACCCAGTGAAAAAGTAGGGGTAGCGAGACATGTATTGAATTGTTGACATCAAGAATAAAAATATGGAGTTCATATCATATTGCATGAGTTTATTCCTTTACATCATGTCATCTTACTTAAGGTGTTACTTCATTCTTTATGAACTTAATACTCTAGATGCATACTGGATAGCGGTCGATGTGTGGAGTAATAGTAGTAGATGCAGGCAGGAGTCGGTCTACTTGACATGGACGTGTTGCCTATATTGCATAATCATTGCCTTGGATATCGTCATAACCTTGAACTTTTCTACCAATTGCTCGACAGTAATTTGTTCACCCGCCGTATTATTTGCCTTCATGAAAGAAGCCTCTAGTGATACCTATGGCCCCCGGGTCTATTTTAGATCATATTAGTTTTCGATCTACTATTTTGGTATCTTTTATTTTCAGATCTATATACCCAAAAAACAAAAAAAAATCTTTTGTTTAGATTTATTTATCTATCTCTATCAGATCTCACTTTTGCAAGTGACAGTGAAGGGATTGGTAACCCCTTTATCACGTTGGGTGCAAGTGTTTGATTGTTTGGGCATGTATTGGTGATTTGTGCGTTCTTCTCCTACTGGGTTGATACCTTGGTTCTTAACTGAGGGAAATACTTATCTCTACTTTGCTGCATCACCCTTTCCTCTTCAAGGGAAAAACCAACGCATGCTCAAGAAGTAGCAAGATGTAGTTCCTCTCTCATAATAATTGTAAGTAGGAGCAGCAAGCACATGCATATTATATTCATCAAAATCATCATGTGCAATAGCAAAACGCAACCCATCAATATAATCCTTAATAAGAGCAAACTTCTCCAATATAGTGTAGTTGGGAGAATTCAAAAAGATAATAAGACTATCATGTGTAGGTGCAATAGCAACAATTTCATTCTTAACATAAGGAACTATAGCAAATTCATCTCCATAAGCATTATTCATATTGGCATCTTGGCCACAAACATAGCAAGCATCAAGTTCATCAAAAAGGGATATTTCAAAAGAATCAACAGGATCATAGCAATCATCATAGCATTCATCCTTCGGTAAGAAAGAAGGGAAATTAAACAGTGTATGAGTTGAAGAGTTACTCTCATTAGAAGGTGGGCATGAGTAGCTAATCCGCTCTTCCTCCTTTTGTTCTTCGCTCTCCTCATCATCTTTTTCGTCCAATGAGCTCACATTTTTAGCATATTCTTCCTCCATAGTTTCCTACAAAATATTAGTCTCTTCCTGGACAGCGTAGGAGTCCTCAATATATGGTTTAACATAAGCATTAGAAGCATAATTTTCATAGCAATATTTAAGTATGGCAAAATTTTCAGATTTGTAAAGAGTAACATCATACTTTTCAATCAAAGAAGTACTTTCATAAGAACCCTTAAAAAGCAACAAATTACTTAATTTGTTCAACATCATACTAATTATAAACACCTTTGGCATAAGATGATAAGATTCCATTATCCTTAAACTCACATAGGAAAGAAAGGTATTTTTCTAGAGTCTTCAGAACAATGAGTAAAATCATGTATTTTGCATAAATTCAAAGCATAGCAATACAAATTATTAATATGATGCCATAAAAGTTTCACTTTTCAGATAAGCGTTGTCGCACATAATAAGCATGCACATTTAATGATTTTCCCTCAACTAAGCTAGTTGGGGTTTCAGCACGAGCACATAGAGATCGAAGATGATCCAAGTAGAAAGATTCAGCAGTGTGATGGATTATGAGTGGTTCTTCAACCATCGGTTTAGCAGGTACAACTAATTTTTTTGGTATTTTGTGTTTCCTACCCATAAATAAAGATAAAAAATAAGAGCACAAAATAAAATCTACTTAGCGATAAAGCACACAAGCACACACGGGAATATTCACCCCACACTATTGCTCCCCGGCAACGGCGCCAGAAAAAGGTCTTCATAACCCATAAGTATATGGGATCGTTTGTAGCCTTTTTCAATAAATAAGAGTGTCAAACCCAACAAGGAGCTAAAGGTAGAACAAATATTCCCTCAAGTTCCATCGACCACTGATACAACTCTAAGCACACTTAACATTTGTTTTACCTAGAACAAGTATGAAACTATTTTGTAGGTGTGATGCTAGAACTACTTTGCAAAAAAACAATGAGTGCTTTGCAAGATAATAAAAGTAGATAGATTTTTGTAACACAAGAGAAAGATTTGTCCCTAGGCATTTGATAACTAAATCGGTAATCATTATTGCAATTTTATATGGGGGAGATGTTGGGGAACGCAGTAATTTCAAAAAAAATTCTACGATCACGCAAGATCTATCTAGGTGATGCATAGCAACGAGAGGGGAGAGTGTGTCCACGTACCCTCATAGACCGAAACCGGAAGTGTTTCAATGACGTGGTTGATGTAGTCGAACTTCTTCGCAATCCAACCGATCAAGTACCGAACGCATGGCACCTCCGCGTTCAGCACATGTTCAGCTCGATGACGTCCCTTGAGCTCTTGATCCAGTTGAGGACGAGGGTGAGTTCCGTCAGCACAACAACATGGCGACGGTGATGATGATGCTACTAGCGCAGGGCTTCGCCTAAGCTCTACGATGGTATGATCGAGGTGTGTAACTGTGGAGGGGGGCACCACACATGGTTGGGAGAGAAACTTGTGTGTCCTAGGGTGCCCCCTTGCCCCCGTATATAAAGGAGCAAGGGAAGGCCAGCCATCCCTCATAGGGCGCGCCCCCAATAGGAGAATCCTACTAGGACTCCAAGTCCTAGTAGCTGTCCACTAAAAGGGAGAGAGGGGGAAGGAAGGAGAGGGAGAGGGAGAAGGAAAGGTTGGCGCCACCCCCCTTCCTAGTCCAATTTTGACTCAAGGGGGAGGGGGCACGCGGCCTGCCCTAGCCGCCCCTCTCTCTCCACTAAGGCCCATGTGGCCCATTAGTTCCCCCGGGGGGTTCCGGTAACCCCCCGGCACTTCGGTTTTTCCGAAACTTCTCCGGAACACTTCCGGTGTCCGAATATAGCCGTCTAATATATAAATCTTTATGTCTCGACCATTTCGAGACTCCTCGTCATGTCTGTGATCTCATCCAGGACTCCAAACAAACTTCGGTCATCAAAAACACATGACTCATAATACATATCGTCATCGAACGTTAAGCGTGAGGACCCTACGGGTTCAAGAACTATGCAGACATGACGAAGACACATCTCCGGTAAATAACCTCATATTGGATCCTACATATTCTACAAAGATCTTTATCGGTCAAACCGCATAACAACATACATTGTTCCCTTTGTCATTGGTATGTTATTTGCTCGAGATTCGATCGTCGGTATCTTCATGCCTAGTTCAATCTTGTTACCGGCATGTCTCTTTACTCGTTCTGTAATACCTCATCTCGCAACTAACTCATTAATCACATTGCTTGCAAGGCTTATAGTGGTGAGCATTACCGAGAGGGCCCAGAGATACCTCTCCGAAACACGGAGTGACAAATCCTAATCTCGATCTATGCCAACCCAACAAATACCTTCGAAGACACCTGTAGAGCATCTTTATAATCACCTATTTACGTTGAGACATTTGATAGCACACAAAGTGTTCCTTCGGTATTTGGGAGTTGCATAATCTCATAGTCTGAGGAACATGTATAAGTCATGAAGAAAGCAGTAGCAATGAAACTGTAACGATCATAATGCTAAGCTAACAAATGGGTCTTGTCCATCACATCATTCACCTAATGACGTGATCCCGTTCATCAAATGACAACACATGTCTATGGTTAGGAAACATAACCATCTTTTATAAACGAGCTAGTCAAGTAGAGGCATACTAGGGACACTTATGTTTTGTCTATGTATTCACACATGTACTAAGTTTCCGGTTAATACAATTCTAGCATGAATAATAAACATTTATCATGAAATAAGGAAATAAATAATAACTTTATTATTGCCTCTAGGGCATATTTACTTCAGTCTCCCACTTGCACTAGAGTCAATAATCTAGTTCACATCACCATGTGATTTAACACCAAAAGTTCACATCATCATGTGATTAGCACGCATAGTTCACATCGCCATGTGACCAACACCCAAAGGGTTTGCTAGAGTCAATAATCTAGTTCACATCGCCATGTGATTAACACCCAAAGAGTACTAAGGTGTGATCATGTTTTGCTTGTGAGAGAAGTTTAGTCAACGGGTCTGCCATATTCAGATCTGTATGTATTTTGCAAATTTGTATGTCTGCACGGAGCTACTCTAGCTAATTGCTCCCACTTTCAATATGTATCCAGATTGAGACTTGGAGTCATTCGGATCAGTGTCAAAGCTTGCATCGATGTAACCCTTTACGACGAACTCTTTGTCACCTCCATAACCGAGAAACATATCCTTATTCCACTAAGGATAATTTTTTACCGCTGTTCAGTGATCCATTCCTAGATCACTATTTTACCCTTGTGCCAAACTCATGGTGAGGTTCACAATAGGTCTAGTACACAGCATAGCATACTTTGTAGAACCTATGACTGAGGCATAGCGAATGAATTTTCATTCTCTTTCTATTTTCTACCTTGGTCGGGTTTTGAGTCTTTACTCAACTTCATACTTTGCAATAGAGGAAAGAACTCCTTCTTTGACTGTTCCATTTTGAACTTCTTCAAAATCTTATCAAGGTATGTACTCATTGAAAATACTTATCAAGCTTCTTGATATATCTCTATAGATATTGATGCTCAATATGTAAGCAGCTTCACCAAGGTCTTTCTTTGAAAAACTCTTTTCAACACTCCTTTATGCTTTCCAAAAAATTCTACATCATTTCCGATAAACAATATGTCATTCAGATATACTTATCAGAAAGGTTGTAGTGCTCCCACTCACTTTCTTGTAAATACAAGCTTCACCGTAAGTCTGTATAAAACTAAATGCTTTGATCAATTCATGAAAGTGTATATTCCAACTCCGAGATGCTTGCACCAGTCCATAGATGGATCGCTAGAGCTTACACATTTTGTTAGCATCTTTAGGATTGACAAAACCTTCTGGTTGCATCATATACAACTCTTCTTTAATAAATCCATTAAGGAATGTAGTTTTGATATCCATTTGCCAGATTTCATAAAACGCGGCAATTGCTAACATGATTTGGACAAACTTCAGCATCACAGCGAGTGAGAAAATATCATCGTTGTCAACACCTTGAACTTGTCAAAAACCTTTTTTTGACAAGTCTAGCTTTGTAGGTAGTAACACTACTACCAGCGTTCGTCTTCCTCTTGAAATTCCATTTATTCTCTATGGATTTCCGATCATCAGACAAGTCCACCAAAGTCCACACTTTGTTCTCATACATGGATCACATCTAAGATTTCATGGCCTCAAGCCATTTCGGGGAATCTGGGCTCATCATTGCTTCCTCATAGTTCATAGGTTCGTCATGGTCTAGTAACATCACCTCGAGATCAGGATTACCGTACCACTCTGGTGCGGAACGTGCTATGCTTGACCTACGAGGTTCAGTAGTAACTTGATCTGAAGTTTCATGATCATCATCATTAGCTTCCTCACTAATTGGTGTAGGAATCACTGGAACTAATTTTTGTGATGAACTACTTTCCAATTAGGGAGAAGGTACAATTACCTCATAAAGTTATACTTTCCTCCCGCTCACTTCTTTCGAGAGAAACTCCTCTAGAAAGGATCCACTCTTAGCAACGAATATCTTGCCTTCGGATCTGTGATAGAAGGTGTACCCAACAGTCTCCTTTGGGTATCCTATGAAGACACATTTCTCCGATTTGGGTTCGAGCTTATCAGGTTGAAACTTTTTCACATAAGCATCGCAGCCCCAAACTATAAGAAATGATAGCTTAGGTTTGTTGCCAAACCAGTTCGTATGGTGTCGTCTCAACGGATTTAGATCGTGCCATTTTTAACGTGAATGCAGTTGTCTCTAATGCATAACCCCAAAACGATAGTGGTAAATCGGTAAGAGACATCATAGATTGCACCATATCTAATAAAGTACAGTTACGATGTTCGGACACACCATTACGCTATGGTGTTCCAGGTGGCGTGAGTTACGAAGGATTCCACATTGTTTCAAATGAAGACCAAACTCGTAACTCAAATATTCGTCTCCGCGATCAGATCGTAGAAACTTTATTTTCTTGCTACGATGATTTTCCACTTCACTCTGAAATTCTTTGAACTTTTCAAATGTTTTAGACTTGTGTTTTATTAAGTAGATATACCCATATCTCCTCAAATCATCTGTGAAGGTCAGAAAATAATGATACCCGCCGCGAGCCTTAACACTCATCGGACCGTATACATCGGTATGTATTATTTCCAATAAATCTGTGGTTCGCTCCATTGTTCCGGGGAACGGAGTCTTAGTCATCTTGCCCATGAGGCATGGTTCGCAAGCATCAAATGATTCATAATCAAGTGATTCCAAAAATCCATCCGCATGGAGTTTCTTCATGCACTTTACACCAATATGACCTAAACGACAGTGCCACAAATATGTTGCACTATCATTATCAACTTTGCATATTTTGGTATCAATATTATGAATATGTGTATCATTACGATCGAGATTCAATAAACCATTTATATCAAGTGTATGACCATAGAAGGTTTTATTCATGTAAACAGAACAACAATTATTCTTTGACTTAAATGAATAACCTTATTGCAATAAACATGATCCAATCATATCCATGCTCAACACAAACACCAAATAACATTTATTTTGGTCCAACACTCATCCTGAAAGTATAGGGAGTGTATGATGATGATCATATCAATCTTGGAACCACTTCCAACACACATTGCCACTTCATTCTTAACTAGCCTATGTTTATTCTGCAACTCCCGCTTCGAGTTACTAATCTTAGCAACTGAACCGGTATCAAATACCCTGGGGTTACTATGAACACTAGTAAAGTACACATCAATAACATGTATATCAAATATACCTCTGTTCACTTTGCCATCCTTCTTATCCGCCAAGTATTTGGGGTAGTTCCGCTTCCAGTGACCATTCCCTTTGCAGTAGAAGCACTCAGTTTCAGGCTTAGGTTCAGCTTTGGGCTTCTTCACAGGAGTGGCAACTTGCTTGCCATTCTTCTTGAAGTTCCCTTTCTTTCCTTTTTCCCTTTTCTTGAAACTAGTGGTCTTGTTAACCATCAACAATTGATGCTTTTTCTTGATTTCTACCTTCACCGATTTCGGCATCGCGACGAGCTAGAGAATCGTTTTCGTCATCCCTCATATTACAGTTCATCACGAAGTTCTAGTAACTTGGTGATAGTGACTAGAGAACTCTGTCAATCACTATCTTATCTGGAAGATTAACTCCCACTTGATTCAAGCGATTGTAGTACTCAAACAGTCTGAATACATGCTCACTGGCTGAGCTATTCTCCTCCATCTTGTAGGCAAAGTACTTGTCAAAGGTCTCATACCTTTCGACTCGGGCATGAGACTGACATACCAATTTCAGCTCTTGGAACATCTTATATGCTCCGTGGCATTCAAAACGTTTTTGAAGCCCTGATTCCTAAGCCGTAAAGCATGGCGCACTAAACTATCAAGTAGTCATTATACCGAGCTTGCCAAATGTTCATAACGTTTGCATATACTCCTGCAATAGGTCTGTCACCTAACGGTCCATCAAGGACATAATCCTTCTGTGCAGCAATGAGGATATCCTCAGATCACGGACCCAGTCCGCATCATTGCTACTATCATCTTTCAACTTAGTTTTCTCTACAAACATATCAAAAAATAAACCAGGAGCTATATCGCGAGCTATTGATCTACAGCATAATTTGCAAATACTATCAAAACTAAGTTCATGATAAATTAAAATTCAATTAATCATATTACTTAAGAACTCCCACTTACATAGACATCCCTCTAGTCATCTAAATGATCACGTGATCCATATCAACTAAACCATGTCCGATCATCACGTGAGATGGAGTAGTTTTCAATGGTGAACATCACTATGTTGATCATATCTACTATATGATTCATGCTCGACCTTTCGGTCTTAGTGTTCCGAGGCCATATCTGCATATGCTAGGCTCGTCAAGTTTAACCCGAGTATTATGCGTGTGCAAAACTGGCTTGCACCCGTTGTATGTGAATGTAGAGCTTATCACACCCAATCATCACGTGGTGTCTCAGCATGAAGAACTGTAGCAGCAGTGCATACTCAGGGAGAACACTTGTACCTTGAAATTTAGTGAGGGGTCATCTTATAATGTTGCCACCGTACTAACCAAAAGATGCATAAAAGATAAACATCACATGCAATCAAAATAAGTGATATGATATGGCCATCATCATCTTGTGCCTTTGATCTCCATATCCAAAGCGCCGTCATGATCACCATCGTCACCGGCTTGACACCTTGATCTCCATCGTAGCATCGTTGTCGTCTCGCCAACTATTGCTTGTATGACTATCGCTACCGCTTAGAGATAAAGTAAAGCAATTACATGGCGATTGCATTTCATACAATAAAGCGACAACCATAAGGCTCCTGCCAGTTGCTGATAACTTCTACAAAACGTGATCATCTCATACAAAAATTTATATATCATCACGTCTTGACCATATCACATCACAACATGCCCTGCAAAAACAAGTTAGACGTCCTCTAGTCTGTTGTTGCAAGTTTTACGTGGCTGCTACGGGCTTAGCAAGAACCATTCTTACGTACGCATTAAAACCACAATGATTTTTTGTCAAGTGTGATGTTTTAACCTTCAACAAGGATCGGGCATAGTCAAACTCCATTCAACTAAAGTTGGAGAAACAGACACCCACTAGCCACCTGTGTGCGAAGCACGTCAGTAGAACCAGTCTCATGAACGCGGTCATGTAATGTCGGTCTGGGCCGCTTCATCCAACAATACCGCCGAATCAAAGTATGGCATGCTGGTAAGCAGTATGACTATTATCGCCAACAACTCTTTGTGTTCTACTTGTGCATATAACATCTACGCATAGACCTGGCACAGATGCCACTGTTGGGGAACGCAGTAATTGCAAAAAAAATCCTATGATCATGCAAGATCTATCTAGGTGATGCATAGCAATGAGAGGGGAGAGTGTATCCACGTACCCTCGTAGAACAAAAGCGGAAGCGTTTCAATAACGCGGTTGATGTAGTCGAACTTATTCACGATCCAACCGATCAAGTACCGAATGCACGACACCTCCGTGTTCAGCACACGTTTAGCTCGATGACATTCCTCGTGCTCTTATCCAGTTGAGGACAAGGGTGAGTTCCATCAGCACGATGGCGTGGCGATAATGATGATGATGCTACTGGCGTAGGGCTTCGCCTAAGCTCTATGATGGTATGATCGAGGTGTGTAACTGTGGAGGGGGGCACCGCACACGGTTGGGAGAGAAACTTGTGTGTCCTGGGGTGCCCCCTTGCCCCTGTATATAAAGGAGCAAGGGCAGGCCGGCCGGCCCTCATAGGGCGCACTCCCAAGAGAGGAATCCTACTAGGACTCCAAGTCCTAGTAGGTTTCCACCAAAAGGGAGAGAGTGGGGAAGGAAGGAGAGGGAGAGGGAGAAGGAAAGGGGGGCACCTCCCCCCTTCCTAGTCCAATTTGGACTCAAGGGGGAGGGGGCGTGCGGCCTACCCTGGCCGCCCCTCTCTCTGTCTCCACTAAGGCCCATGTGGCCCATTAGTTCCCCCACGGGGTTCCGATAACCCTCCGGCACTCCGGTTTTTCCGAAACTTCTCCGGAACACTTCCGGTGTCCGAATATAGCCGTCCAATATATCAATCTTTATGTCTCGACCATTTCAAGACACCTCGTCACGTCCATGATCTCATACGGGACTCCGAACAAACTTCGGTCATCAAAAACACATAACTCATAATACATATCGTCATCGAACGTTAAGCGTGCGGACCCTAAGGGTCCGAGAACTATGCAGACATGACCGAGACACGTCTCCGGTCAATAACCAATAGCGGAACCTGTATGCTCATATTGGCTCCTACATATTCTACGAAGATCTTTATCAGTCAAACCATAGAACAACATACATTGTTCCCTTTGTCATCGGTGTGTTACTTGCCCGAGATTCGATCGTCGGTATCTTCATACCTAGTTCAATCTCGTTACCAGCATGTCTCTTTACTCATTCTGTAATACTTCATCTCGCAACTAACTCATTAGTCACATTGCTTGCAAGGCTTATAGTGATGAGCATTACCGAGAGGGCCTAGAGATACCTCTCTGAAACACGGAGTGACAAATCCTAATCTCCATCTATACCAACCCAACAAATACCTTAGAAGGCACCTGTAGAGCATCTTTATAATCACCCATTTACGTTGTGACGTTTGATAGCACACAAAGTGTTCCTCCGGTATTCGGGAGTTGCATAATCTCATAGTTTGAGGAACATGTATAAGTCATGAAGAAAGCAGTAGCAATGAAACTGTAACAATCATAATGCTAAGCTAATGAATGGGTCTTGTCCATAACATCATTCTCCTAATGATGTGATCTCATTCATCAAATACCAACACATGTCTATGGTTAGGAAACATAACCATTTTTGATAAACGAGCTAGTCAAGTAGAGGCATACTAGGGACACTTATGTTTTGTCTATGTATTCACACATGTACTAAGTTTCCGGTTAATACAATTCTAGCATGAATTATAAACATTTATCATGAAATAAGGAAATAAATAATAACTTTATTATTGCCTCTAGGGCATATTTCCTTCAGGAGAGGCATGAGCTAATGTACTTTCCGTACTTGGATCATATGCACTTATGATTGGAACTCTAGCAAGCATACACAACTACCAAAGATCATTAAGGTAAAACCCAACCATAGCATTAAGTATCAAGTCCTCTTTACTCCCATACGCAACAACCCACTTACTCGGGTGTGTGCTTCTGTCACTCACGCCGCCTACCATAAGCGAATCATGAACATATTACATGGCGATTGCATTTCATACAATAAAGCGACAACCATAAGGCTCCTGCCAATTGCTGATAACTTTTACAAAACATGATCATCTCATACAAAAATTTATATATCATCACGTCTTGACCATATCACATCACAACATGCCCTGCAAAAACAAGTTAGACGTCCTCTAGTCTGTTGTTGCAAGTTTTACGTGGCTGCTATGGGCTTAGCAAGAACCATTCTTACGTACGCATTAAAACCACAACGATTTTTTTGTCAAGTGTGATGTTTTAACCTTCAACAAGGATCGGGCATAGTCAAACTCGATTCAACTAAAGTTGGAGAAACAGACACCCACTAGCCACCTGTGTGCGAAGCACGTCGGTAGAACTAGTCTCATGAACGCGGTCATGTAATGTCGGTCTGGGCCGCTTCATCCAACAATACCGCCGAATCAAAGTATGGCATGCTGGTAAGCAGTATGACTATTATCGCCCACAACTCTTTGTGTTCTACTTGTGCATATAACATCTACGCATAGACCTGGCACAGATGCCACTGTTGGGGAACACAGTAATTGCAAAAAAAATCCTACGATCATGCAAGATCTATCTAGGTGATGCATAGCAATGAGAGGGGAGAGTGTATCCACGTACCCTCGTAGACCAAAAGCGGAAGCGTTTCAATAACACGGTTGATGTAGTCGAACTTATTCACGATCCAACCGATCAAGTACCGAATGCACGACACCTCCGTGTTCAGCACACGTTTAGCTCGATGACATTCCTCGTGCTCTTATCCAGTTGAGGACAAGGGTGAGTTCCATCAGCACGATGGCGTGGCGATGATGATGATGATGCTACTGGCGTAGGGCTTCGCCTAAGCTCTATGATGGTATGACCGAGGTGTGTAACTGTGGAGGGGGGCACCGCACACGGTTGGGAGAGAAACTTGTGTGTCCTGGGGTGCCCCCTTGCCCCTGTATATAAAGGAGCAAGGGGAGGCCGGCCGGCCCTCATAGGGCGCACTCCCAAGAGAGGAATCCTACTAGGACTCCAAGTCCTAGTAGGTTTCCACCAAAAGGGAGAGAGTGGGGAAGGAAGGAGAGGGAGAGGGAGAAGGAAAGGGGGGCACCGCCCCCCTTCCTAGTCCAATTTGGACTCAAGGGGGAGGCGGCGTACGGCCTACCCTGGCCGCCCCTCTCTCTGTCTCCACTAAGGCCCATGTGGCCCATTAGTTCCCCCACGGGGTTCCGATAACCCTCCGGCACTCCGGTTTTTCCGAAACTTCTCCGGAACACTTCCGGTGTCCGAATATAGCCGTACAATATATCAATCTTTATGTCTCGACCATTTCAAGACTCCTCGTCACGTCCGTGATCTCATACGGGACTCCGAACAAACTTCGGTCATCAAAAACACATAACTCATAATACATATCGTCATCGAACGTTAAGCGTGCGGACCCTACGGGTTCGAGAACTATGCAGACATGACTGAGACACGTCTCCGGTCAATAACCAATAGCGGAACCTGTATGCTCATATTGGCTCCTACATATTCTACGAAGATCTTTATCAATCAAACCGTAGAACAACATACATTGTTCCCTTTGTCATCGGTGTGTTACTTGCCCGAGATTCGATCGTCGGTATCTTCATACCTAGTTCAATCTCGTTACCAGCATGTCTCTTTACTCATTCTGTAATACTTCATCTCTCAACTAACTCATTAGTCACATTGCTTGCAAGGCTTATAGTGATGAGCATTACCGAGAGGGCCTAGAGATACCTCTCTGAAACACGGAGTGACAAATCCTAATCTCCATCTATACCAACCCAACAAATACCTTAGAAGGCACCTGTAGAGCATCTTTATAATCACCCATTTACATTGTGACGTTTGATAGCACACAAAGTGTTCCTCCGGTATTCGGGAGTTGCATAATCTCATAGTCTGAGGAACATGTATAAGTCATGAAGAAAGCAGTAGCAATGAAACTGTAACAATCATAATGCTAAGCTAACGAATGGGTCTTGTCCATAACATCATTCTCCTAATGATGTGATCTCATTCATCAAATGACAACACATGTCTATGGTTAGGAAACATAACCATTTTTGATAAACGAGCTAGTCAAGTAGAGGCATACTAGGGACACTTATGTTTTGTCTATGTATTCACACATGTACTAAGTTTCCGGTTAATACAATTCTAGCATGAATTATAAACATTTATCATGAAATAAGGAAATAAATAATAACTTTATTATTGCCTCTAGGGCATATTTCCTTCAGGAGAGGCATGAGCTAATGTACTTTCCATACTTGGATCATATGCGCTTATGATTGGAACTCTAGCAAGCATACACAACTACCAAAGATCATTAAGGTAAAACCCAACCATAGCATTAAGTATCAAGTCCTATTTACTCCCATACGCAACAACCCACTTACTCGGGTGTGTGCTTCTGTCACTCACGCCGCCCACCATAAGCGAATCATGAACATATTACAACACCCTACAGCAGGGATCCCTCATGTTTGCGCGACATGGAGGGCACCATAGGACAACACCAAAATAAAATATACAACTCATACCAATCATGATCATCAATCAACCCATAGGACAAAGCAGATCTACTCAAACATCATAGGATAACCACATATCATTGGATAATAATATATAGTGTTGAGCATCATGTTTAAGTAGACAACTGCAGTGGGAATAGAGAGGTTACACTGCTGCATAGAGGAGGAGAAAGTTGGTGTTGACGGTAGCAAGATTGTTGTTGTAGATCACCGTTATGATCCTTGCCCCGGTGGCACTCCGGCGCCATCGGGAGAGAGGGAAAGAGAGCCCTCCTCCTTCTTCTTCCTTGGCCTCACCCCTAGATGGGAGGAGAGTTCCCTCTCTCTTCCATGGCATCCATGGCAACGGAGGGGCAGGAGCCCCTCCGAGATTGGATCTATCTCTCTGTTCTCTTCTGTTTCGTGTTCCTATTTTCTGGCTGAAAACCATTTCTTATATTCCCGGAGATCCGTAACTCCGATTGCACTGAAATTTTGACACGACTTTTTTCCGGATATAAGCTTCCTTGCGCCCGAAGAAGAGCCCCAACCGACTCACGAGGTTCCCACAAGGCACCATCGCGCGCCAGGTACTCCTGCAATACTCAGACTGTTTTTCAAGATTGCTACCTGATAGACACATTTACCAACCACCCTCGGACAAAAATAAAACTGAAATAATGGAAATTTAAACATTTCTTACAACATGAGGCAACCTTCATCATTCAATATCCAACCAACACGAGCAACCCCAGCTAACAAGAACTTCTTTAGAGAGTCATCGAAAGATCGCGCGGTAGAGAAAGAGAGTCGTTCTAAGATGATGCAGAACACAAAGAGACATATATCTAGCGTGGAGTAAGGACTAATTCAACGGTAAAAAAGGTCGGCATTGTCGCCTGATGTATGTGATAGTCAAAAATATATGTGATACACACAATTGATATCGAAGTATAGAATATGTATCCTAAAGACATGTCACACAAAATTGGTATTGTGCAATAGAATATGTATACCCGGTTGCAACACACGGGCATTTGTGCTACTAAGTAATAAAGGGCCCATAAGAAACATCGCGGAGTTCACTACTTTGTTTTGGGTACGAAATTGTACAAGCGAGGACAACATAGGAAACTGCACGAGCATGGTGGACGGTCGAAAAATGGAGTAAATTACAATGGTAGGAAGCAATAGCCCATTTATTAGTAGGTATAGATATGCTAGCAAAAGGGCACGTGTGTTGCAACGGGAGAGAAAAATCAGAATCTCCAATGACGACGACAACATTTTGTTCACATCTCATCGCATGATTTTAAAATTTTATTCACAAATGCAAGAAAATGTTTATTTTAAAAAAAATCATAAATTGAAGCAATGTTCAAATTTTCAAAAAAAATATTGTGGTTGTCAAAGAACTTGGTAAATAAAAGAATTATTCTGAATTTCAAGAAACATTATCTTTTATTTTGAATTATTCTGAATTTAAAGCTTAATTGTTTAACTAGATACCTTGGATCCTTCGTGAACACTCTTACATATTTGGGCATATTTTCAAAAAATTGTGAACATTTTTTAGTATTTACAAACATTTTTTTAAATTGTAAACACATTTTTATATTGTGAACGGTTTTTAAACATTTTCTTTTGAATCGGTGAACAATTCTAGATTGCTGGATTTTTTTTAAATTCACAAACATTTTTTGAAATGCATGAATATTTTCTGAATGAGCAAACATTTTGTGAATCAATAAACTCTTTTCTAATTCACAAACTGTTTTTAAAACTTTAGGAATCTTTTTTAAAATGCATGAACATTTTTTGAATTAGCAAACATTTTGTTCTATTTCATTTATAGTTTTTAGTGCACGGACCATTTTTCAAAATCATTGGCTATTTTTTATTTTATGAACAATTTTTTCAAAATTTCGATTTTTTTAATATGCGAACATTTTTTGAAAAATCAGTAGTTTTTTAATTCACAAACATTTATGTTTTTTGAACATTTTATTTCCAGATTCACAGTTTTCCTAAATTTCAAATGTTTTTTGAAGTTCCAAATTATTTAAAGTAGAAGAAAACAACAATGTAACAGAATAATAAAAATAAAAACGAAACTAAAAAAAACAGGCGCCCGCATATGGACCGTGCTTTGTCTTCTCCAGCGCGCAGAGCGTAGTATAGTAGGTCTCTATGTTTGTGCCGGCCTAGGCGAGGATTGCCTGCAAAACGTTTTTGTCACTTATAGGTGGTATTGGTGGGTAATATTTTGCAAATTTGAGGGCAATTTTAATGACGTACGGGCAGAAGCAACACACGCTCTTAACCCAATAATCATGACTTAAGACCGTGATAGGTCCACGTCCTTTATTTTCACATGGCATTACATTTATGTTGCCGACTGTAGCCTCGGTGCTCACACAACGAAAACGCGTTTGAATTTGGTCGGTCCTAAAGCGTCTCTCTCTCTCTCTCTCTCTTCGCGCACGTGCACGCACACTCGCTCAGGATAAGATGAGAAATATGATGTTTTACCCGCGAGGTTTTTAAGAGGTGTGCATGCGTGGTTATTGATGTTTTCTTTTCTCTTGATCTGATTTTAGTGGGTGTTGCAATTCGGATTGCCACTGTGCGAAAGAAAACGGATCGTGTACTATATATTAAGTTTGCACTAAAAAAATATTTTAGAAATATTTAACAGTTAAAAATAACATCATATTTAGATTCTACACATTTTTCTAATCAAAATTCATATCTAACATTGTTAGAATAGGAGTTACGATTTAAAAAAAATATGTATAATTTTATTTTAGATAAACTATGAATTGATTAACAGAAAATTCAGAGTTATTTTTTGTTATTAAAGTAAAAAAGTGATTCGGCTGACTTAGATACGGACCGCGGGTTGACTAGTATAAAAGGTAGGGGGGTTTGTGTAAAGTGCGAAAAAAATCGATTCGTTCCCACTTAAAGATGGACTGCAGGTTAATTAATAGAAAAAGGCAGGGGTTTTCTGTAAAAACATGCGACGGAGGACCAGAAGCACTCGGTGCTTTATTATTAGGGAAAGACTAGCAAAAATGCTCGTGCGTTGCAACAGGAGAAAATAAACTTGTCAATTATTCCCAACAAGAAAAAGATTCGTGTTTTCAACCATAGGAGCGACATGCAAAAAAAACTAATAAATGTATTCCGTTCATAGATTTTCTAATTCCGAAAGGAAAGGGGTTGAAGGAGTAGTGGAGTAATGCCAACTAATGTTCGGTTCATAGTGATGGTAAGAGAGCTTCGGAGACCGGATTAACTTGAGGCTCGCTGATCTAAACTCTTACAGATCGAGCTAACAAAGTGACACAAAATTTTACATAGGAGCGACATTTCAATGACCGCGTCAAGGTGATGATAGAATTTGCAACCTCTAGTTAATCTGGTCTCCAAAGGCCCAGCTGATTTTTTTTATCGATACAGACAGATGAAATTTTTGACCGAGACTGCCTCTTTCCTTAAAAAAGTATTGCGGGTTGAGTTACCAAAAACCACAAGCCCATGCAATGCAATGGGAGAAAAATATATCACATGCTCTTTTAATCTAAAAAGGGGGTATAGAACCTAAGAATCTGTTCCAGAAGTCGAGCTCTTCTATTTCAACACAGCTTGCATGTAGATTAAAAAAAGACATATAAACGGTCTAGCAATAATCCATTTATTCATGACATGCGTGGAATGAAATGTTATTATGGGTAAAGGAAAACGACGAGAACAGACGATGATACATTAGCACACTACGAAGACATGCATGCAACATGGGCGGTTTTTGGTTCAAGCATCACCAACTTATGGCATGTTCAACAACATTTCTGTTGTTAGCTCACGTCCATGACCTCAAGCTCATCCTTGCGGCGGCGCCCGGGCTCGTCCTTGCTTCACTCTGATGTGAAATATCGCTCCGGAACTTCTCATGCCTCCTCTATGCTCGTCCAGTATTGTTCGTCAACATTGTCTGCATTATAATTCCCACCCCTCTGCTAACGGGTCACTTGGATTGTTATTTACATCCTGTCTGGAAAAAAATATGTTTGTGTCTGCAAATATTTTTGTTGCAACTCTTCCACGCACATATTTATCAAAGGAAATACATGAAGAGTTTTTTAAAAAACAACATAAACAATATTTGTTTTTAATGTCTGTAGACGCATGTATTATACTGCCAACATCTCATCTTATATATTTCTCCTATGGCGCGCATCCCATATATTTACCGGATCTCCTCGAATTTTCTTGCTATGCGTCCTTTCTTTTATTTCTTTTATATAAAATGCGCCTTTTCTTTTATTTCTTTTGCGCAGCACACCCCCATATATTTTGAATATCCTCGATTTTTCTTGCCATGCGTCCTTTCTTTTATTTCTTTTATACTAGTGTGATTGCCCACCGTAAATGGAGTCCTTCCCGTGTGACCTTTATTGCGTTACTAATTACCAAAGATATGATTGATCTGATTTGGCAGTCTAGATGAAAACCAGTTTAAATAGAAAACCAAATGGATGGAAAACCAGATGGCTGGCGGGATAGAGAACGGGGGGAGGTGGGAACGTACCAGGGAGTTGAACGAAGGGGGTTGAACGAACGTAAGAGGGGAAACAAAACCTTGCATTTCTTTTAGATAGTAGAGAAGATAAAATGCGTCCTTTCTTTTGTTTCTTTTGCGCAGCACATCCCACTCCCTCCGTTTCTAAATATAAGTCTTTTCAGACATACGGACTTATTTGCATCCCATATTTATGGGATCTCCTTGCCATGCATCCTCTTCTATTTCTTTTTTAGCGCAGCACATCCCCCATCTTTATTTGGGCCTCTCTTTTATTTTCTTTCCCTTCATGCCCTCTCTTTTATTTCTTGCCATGTATGTTTTTATTTGTTGGGTCTTCTTTCCTTCCTAGAAATGGGACCAGCACCTCTTGTGTTTTGTTCAACTTCCAAAAAAGGCTTGTCCGTTGTCTACTTTCTCATATATATATAAGTTGGTGTAATGTTGTCTAAATCGACGAGGTGGTATTAATACACGCGACCTTTTCTTTTTGACATTATTATTAATACACACTACACTTTATTACACGCGACTCTTTAGTTTTGACCGAAGCCAAACTCAGCCCGGCTGGTTCCTTCCCTAGTACTTCCTCCGTTTCAGTTTACAAGTCCTACGCATATATCTAGGTTGCCAATTTTATCATCCTAATATAAAGAGGTAATAGCACCCTAGGTACCCTAACTTGCACAGAATGTGATGATTCAGTCCTAAATTTGCAAAACTTGACTCCATCATACCCCAACTTGCACTTCATGTGATGATTTAGTCCCAGGCCAATCAGAAAACGACAATTGGCAGCCAGTGGCTGGCCCGGTCAATGCACGCACTTTTGATAAACCCCCCCTGCCTTTTCCCCTAATCAACCCGGCGGGCGAAGGCGACCTGCCGCGGTCGGCCTCGCTGTGCCTGCGGGAGGTGCTCCTCGTGCTGCAGCGCTTCAAGGCCATGGTGGCCGACTGCGCCGCGCGGAGCCGCACGCTGCTGCTGCTGCAGTCGGACGAGATGGACGCCGAGCTGCGGGACCTGCACCACGACCTCGCCACGCTGCTCGACCTCCTGCCCGTCGTCGAGCTCGGCCTCGCCGACGACGTCATGGACCTCCTCGCCCTCGCCTCGCGCCAGTGCCGCCGTTGCGCGTCGGCCGCCGAGCCGGAGCCGGCGCTCAAGACCACCGTGCTGTCGCTGATCGAGGAAATCGAGCGGGAGATCGTGCCCGAGCGGGAGAGGCTGGAGGAGATCCTGGAGGAGGTTGGCATCAACGACCCGGCCAGCTGCAGCGACGAGATCGAGAGCCTCGAGCGGGACATCGGCGACCGAGCATCGGAGAGATGGACTGCCGCCACGATCGCCCTCGTCGGCCTGCTCCGGTACGCCAAGTGTGTCCTGTTCAGTGCCGAAAGAAGTCCACATAACCCCCTAGTGTTTCACAAACCGGCTAATTTACCCCCTGAAGTGCAAAACCGGGTATTTAACCCCCTGCCTTTCTCAAAACCATGTGAATCATCCCCTAGACCTGATTAGAGTGGTTTTGGCAGGTGGTTTTGTCCTTTCGGACCTGCACCCAACTGCACCTGGCCTTGTCCATCCTCAGCTGCACGCCTGCACCACGCCGGCGTCGTGTGCAGCGCCTGGATGCCGACATCACCATGTAGCTTGCTGGTCCATTCTTTCAACTCTGTCAGCTTCTTGATGGTGAACTGCATCATCTCCGGGTTGCCGTGCAGCCTACACGACGCCACCAGAGTGTCACACATCGAAAGCCATCGCTTCAATCAGGCGGAGAGTGCATCATCGAAGCTGCAGCTCTGACCCATCGCCGATCTGAGAATACTGCTAGGACTCCCAGGAGCGTTGACTCATCCGGCTTGCCGCTGTCCAAGCACATCTAACTGAATTCCTCCCCATGATGTGTGTACCCGTGTATATCAGCGAGTTCAAGGACGTCAAACGCGAGCATCACCTTTGTCCTCCCTCACCACCAGGCTGCCAAAATCACCTATGTGTTCACAAATATGAGTCATGCATGTTACCATGGCGTCCTCGGTTCCTCGCTGGGCTCGAGGCCAGTCAGGCCCTCGCTCGTGATCAAGACTCGTCTCCCAGCTCGGCAGGCTGGTGCTCGTCACCGGCACGAACATGCCGGAGCTGCCGCAGAGCGAGGTTGAGGAGATTTCGGCAGAGTGACTCTCCTCCATCCCGGACAGCGCCGTCATGTTTTCCACCTTCAGGAGCAAGATGTGTGTCCCGGCCGCCTGCACAACTCCATAAGGGCAGAGACTTCAAGGTGAAGGTCGAGAAGTGCATGACTCCGGGGTTCGAGGAGAGGATGAATGGGAGGGATGTGGTGCACCTATACCACATCCTACGAAAAATCAAAGCGTGCGGTGCTTAGTGAACCACGCCGGACGAGCTCCATCATGCTAGGGCTCCTTGTCGGCTGCTGTAAACTGTTTGATGTTGTACAGCGAGTATGGAGTACCTCAACGTCGAGCTGTTCGCGGGGGACCTCGATGTCGGGGTGAAACTGGCACGCCGGCACCAAGGATGGTTTAGGTGAGAGGATGTGAACGATGCCGTATACACGTGATTGCAGGCAGATGGGATAGGGAAGAAAGAACTCTGCCGACCTGGCCCCTTGCAACGTTGCTACGTCAGCAAACCACCTCACAAAACCACTATAATCAGGTTTAGGGGGTAATTCACATTGTTTTGAGAAAGACAGGGGGTTAAGTACCCGGTTTTAAACTTCAGGGGGTAAATTAGCCGGTTTGTGAAACCCTGGGGGGTGACGTGGACTTCTTTCGTTCAGTGCCACGCCCCGGCCTTTTCGGATTCCAAGGCGGACATCGATGTCGAAGATGACGGGGAGTCACCGGCGCCCCCACCGGACCTCCGGTGCCCCATCTCCCTCGATCTAATGCGCGACCCAGTCGTCGCCGCTAGCGGTCAGACCAGCGAGTCGATCGACCGGTGGTTCGGCTCCGGCAAGTCAACGTGCCGTCGTGCCCCAAGACGGGGCAAGTCTTGGCCAATCTGGAGCTGGTGCCCAACAAGTCTCTCAAGAACCTCATCTCCAAGTGGTGCCGGGAGAACGGCGTAGCCATGGAAGTCTGCGAGGCCAGCAAGAGCGAGCAGGCCCAGGCGGTGGCTGCCAACAAGGCGGCGCTCGAGGTGGCGCGCATGACGGCGTCGTTTCTGGTGAAGAAGCTCTCCGTCTCATTCTCCCCTGACGCGGCCAACCGCGTGGTGCACGAGATCCGGCTGCTCTCCAAGTCCGGCTCGGACAACCGCGCGTTCGTCGGAGAGGCCGGAGCCGCGCCGATGCTGGTGCCCTTGCTCTAGTCCGAGGACGCCGGGCTCCAGCTCAACGCCGTGACCGCGCTGCTCAACCTTTCGATCCTCGAGGCCAACAAGAAGCGCATCATGCACGCCGATGGCGCCATCGAGGCAGTGACCCACATCATGAGCTCCGGCACGACGTGGCGCGCCAAGGAGAACGCCGCGACGGCCTTGCTCAGCCTGGCGTCCGTCCATACGTGCCGCCGAGCCTTCCGTCGTGGAAAAGTTAGTCCACCTCGTGCGCACGGGCCCGACGAGCACAAAGAAGGACGCGCTGGCCGCGCTGCTGTCGCTGGCAGGCGAGAGGGAGAACGTCGGGAAGCTGGTGGAAGCTCGTGCGAGAAGCGAGCAACGGCAGCCTGCGGCGTAAGGGAGCAGCAGGAAATAGGTGGCGCAAACGAGATCGGGAGCAGCAAATCCATGCAGCCAACTCTCAAGGTCCTCCTCGTCGTGGGGATCCTCAATCTAACGCCGTTCTGTACCTCTGCCTGAAGCTCAACTGAACCTGTAAGTATAGATCTCTGTAGCTAATCTGCTTTTTTTGCGGAAAATCACCTGGTTAATTGTTACATGCCCATCGATACAGGATGTTCATGGGAAAATAAAAAAGTTCCAGGAAACTCAGGTTTATATGTAGCTTTTCTGTCTTCCAAGATGTAACCAGGAAATTTAGTAAACCAGGATATTAAGTTCCAAGAAGTTTACTTAATATCCTGGAAGACAGAGATCATGGTTTAAGTTCGGTTCCAGGATGTGAATTTTTGACTAAACTGAATTTAATTGTGAGTAAGATGTCTTTTTCTAACTTATAACCAAGAAGCTGGATATTAAGTAAACCAGGATGTATTTCTGTCTTCTAAGATGTAGTATTTTTCTTTTTGACATATAAATAGGATATTAATAAGTAAACTTTCGTGGAAGGCACCAGCAATATACTCAATATTAAGTTAACCAAGAAGCTGGTCATATTCAGATAGTTTACTTAAACCAAGATCTTTCTCTTCCAAGATAGTATTAAGTAAACCAGGATGTTAATGGTGTAATTTATGTAACCAGGATACTAAGTAAACCAAGAAGCTGCCGTGGTAGGCAGATTTTTATGTACTGTGCTACCCAAATCATTTTTGTACCGTTTGCTTAAGGAAAAATCACGTTTCATGTTTTTAGGTTTCTTATTATATACCCAAATGTTATGAAACATTTGTCTTTGCAACTATCTGAGTCTCACATAATTAGGTGCTCAAATGAATTGACTCTCATCCATCATAAACGAGATGCATTGTTCAGCGGATTTGATTGAAGTCCTAAACTGAAATCAAAATTAACGTGAGGCTTCCTCTTTAGTCATTGCCATTCATTATGGCTTGCAACACCTGGCGCTGAATTTGAATTAATTCGGTCACAACAGACTGCACCACACACGTAATTAATTCTTGGGCCAACTTGTACCGCAGCTCGTATTACGCTAGTGTATTGAATATGTATTGCCTCTAATCAGGCCAAAGTAACGACACGTGAGGATTTCAGTGGATGGAGCACCTCGGAGTCAAAAATCTGCGTCCGCAATGTATGCTACATTTTACCATAAAAAAGGAGTGTGCTGATTTAATTCAGGTGGAGTGAGTGTGGGTTAATTAGGGAAAAAGGCGGGGGGGTTTATCAAAAGTGCGTGCATTGACCGGGCCAGCCACCTGGCTGCCAATTGTCGTTCTCTGATTGGCTTGGGACTAAATCATCACATGAGGTGCAAGTTGGGGTATGGTGGAGTCAAGTTTTACAAGTTTGGGACTGAATCATCACATTCTGTGCAAGTTAGGGTACCTGGGCTGCTATTACCTCTAATATAAATTATACGTATAACATAAAAATTATAGCGTTTGAAAATAGAACATCTAAAGTTTATATTTTTATATTTTTTATAATATATGATTTGTATTAGGTTGGTCAAATTAACGACCAAGGGACACGTGCACGCCCTGTAAAAACTAAGAGAGGAGTAGTAGTATTTGCGTTGATCGATTGGAGCGGCACAGCGTCAAAGCTTTAAAGGGCCGGCCCATGATGGTGTTCGACGATTCAAACATTTTTTTTCCTTGACCTATTGTAAAAGAACTTTTTCTAAAAAACGCAGCGATGGTGAATCCGACACGTCTCCTGCCTAATCAAACGGATTCGATCGTGGGCGTACGATCAGTCAAACTTTCTAATAATAAGACGAACGTGTGGAGGCTATTCGTAATCGAAGCAGTTAGGATCTTCTCCGTAAAACAAAACCAGATCGATAAACTCAAATCCCGGCCATGGCGTCGCCGTCGCTCCCTCGCACTGCAAGCGAAGCCAACAACTGCGGTGGCAGCAGTACTACCCCACCCGTCGCCGAGGACAGCTTCCTCCTGCCCGAACACTTGCTGTACGAGATCCTCCCGCGCCTCCCCGCGAAGCCACTCTTCCGTCTCCGTGCCGTCTGCAGGTCATGGCGGTCCCTGGTCTCCGATTCGTCCTTCGTCGCCGCCCACAAGGCCCGCCACCACCACCTGCTCGTCGCCGACTTCAGATTGGAGATGTCAGTCGCAGCCCGTCAGGTCAGGCTAGTGGACTTCCACATCCTGGACTCGTCCAGCCAGAGGGTAAGGCAGATGCGTTTCGATAACCCTCAAGAGGAAAATCTGTACTGGGAGTTGGCGTATAGCAACCATGACCAGCTGCTCTGCCTCGTCGGCGCGGACAAGCACGCCTACGTGATCGACCCCCACCGGTGTTTTCTCCCTCTTGCCAGATGAGCACCTAGAGCAGTATGAAAACTGCTCTACACGTTTTGCGCTAGGCCGGTCCTTCACAACGGGAGAGACCAAAGTGCTGGCCATGGCGCAATCGTACGGGAAAGCCCCTCTCTGCAAGATCCTTACCCTCGACGATGCAGCCGGTGAGTGGAGGGAGACAGGTTCCCCCCCAAATTCCTTTTTTGTACCTTGCTCCAAGCTTGTGACCCTGGTAAAGGGCATCCTCTATCTCTTGGCCTACGACTATGATTACAGCGGCAAACACATTGTGGCATACAACCTCGATGAGGAGAACTGGCGGCCGGATCTCCTCCACTTGCCGCTGCCAGTCATGCCAGTCAAAGGAGCAATAGCCCTGGCTGAGCTGAGTGACAGCTTGGTTGTAGTCTACGGCCCTAACAACAACCCTAACCATACTAGTGATGTCTTCATTGATCTTAACCATACTAGTGATGTCTTCATGGATCTGTGGTATCTCACGGATGCTGAGAAGGTTGTGTGGTCGAAACGGTACACGATCGCCATGCCATATCAAGGTTGCCAAAGTCGGTGTGAGCCAAGCTGGGGGTATCCCCTGTGGGAACTGGATGATGGGAGGATTGTCTTGTGGCTGTCGCTGCCGCGCTACTGGAACGGCCAGGAAACACGCCGCCAGGTGAAGTTGCTGCGGGTTTATGATCCGAGAACAAACACTTGTACGGACCAAGTTGAGATGTCAGGCCACGCCATGATCGGTGTGTACAAAGGGAGTTTACTTGCCGGTCTTCCATAGATATGACAAATTGAGCATCTGATTACAGATTGAGTCACAACCATGCTAAGTTGTCCTGATCGGCACATACTTTGGAGGTGCCAATAATATTAGACTCGCTCCAGTTAAGTATGGGTGGAGGAGGACATATCTTCAGTTAAACTTGTAAGACTTTTGCTATCAACATCTGTTCTTTTTTTAACACACAACTCACGCACACTCATCACACTGTGAATGGACGCACGACACACAACCTATCGCTTATGAGCACATACCAGACATTAATTGAGCTGATCTTGAGATTGATAATGTCACCACAGACATCTTGTTGTTGACGTCATATCACTCAAAAGAAAACGAATGGGGACAAAAAGCTTGAAATAAGTTCAGGAAATTCGTTGGCACCCGCACCGATGGAGTGGAAACTTAAAATCATGCGCAGATTTGTTTTGAAACATGCTTATTATTCTTGTCTTTCATACATATACTGCAATGACACCATCTGGGGTCAAACTTACATCTTAAAGGCCATGTCAATGTCGAAAAGTGCTCAAGAGAACCCATATGAGGCCTACTTCAATTCATCTGCATTTTTTCGTTTTTTACAATTATGAAAAATAAACAGACACACTTAGGTGCTATGTTGAAACCTGCCAACATATAAGGTTATGATCATTTATGACATGTGTGAAAATACAAAATAAAATATCTATCCAATACATATGAGCGGATTTTTGTCGCATTTTTTAAAAACTTAGACACAAGATTTTAGCTAAGTTTTAGATTCACATGGAAAACTAGGTCTTGAAATTCTATGTCATTGAAGTTACAAAAGTTCTCTAGAAAGGGAGTAAAATTCGTTCAGGATCGCGTGACTTGTTTTTTAGTGTGCCAATGGAGTACCTTATTTCTCCTATAAAAGCCGCCATGCTACCCGTCTCCCTGGTGCATTTGCGTCTCACGATCAACCAGGCTCACACGATCTACCCTGCTACATCCTTTTTACCTCGCTGTCAAAAATCTGGCGTCTGTTTTGCTACACCATGTGGCCTAGGGTTTCAGTGGATGACGCCTGGGCCACCCTTGCACGCAGGACCGGTGTTGCAGTGTGGGTTGCGTGCGTTCGGGTCAAAAAAGGAACGAGCGTGATGTGGTGAAAACCCTAGCCAATCTTCTCCGTCCTCGAGCCCCATGCACCCCCCTCCAGTTCACATTCACATCTCTACTACTCCCATGCGTGCCCATGTTCCCTCCACAGCCAGCGGGCCGGCCGCAAGAGAACATCAGCAGCGAGCTCAGGCGTCGGCGGGAGTAGGGGCCGGGTCAAGGCAGGTATTGATGGCCTGGATACATCGATGGGGGCCTCGCAGGAGTGGCGGTGGCTAGAAGGGTAGCAGCGGTCTGTGGGGCATCGGACGGAACAGCAGCGACCTCCATGGAGGAGAAGGGCCCGGCATGCTCGTGCAAACGGGAGGTCGGGGGTGCTCGTCGATTGGGCAGATGGCGGCCATCCGAGTTTCTTCAATCGATCTAGACAGGGCCACAGTGGAGGCGAATGACCCTCTGGAGCCGCACATGTCAACACGTAGCAACCGTGCCCCTCCTCCTCGCCTCCTCTTCTCCCCTCCTCCTCTCCAATCTAGGCTGCCCATTTGCATCCTCGGCATCTTCCTCTCCCAGTTTTTTCCTCCTTGATTTTTTTATTATCTGACAATCTTATTCGATTTCTCAATTTCTGGTTACTTGCGATTAGTAGAAGAAGAATTTTGATGAAGGGTTTGATGTAGAAGAACAGGTGAAGCCTCTCTCTCTTGAATATAGTCGTGTTTGTTCCTGCATTTTGTTGTTTGATCTTTTCTGTGTAATAGAGCACATGGCATGATTTTGTACTCCTATTACTCACTGACAAAAGCTACGTTTGTAAATGAAGGTCTCGAAATTGTTTGTTTTTACCTTGTGGTCTGATAGGCCAGTACATCGTGTTGGTCATTGAACATTTGAACATATAAATGCCGCTAGACTACCCGCCATTCCAGGCCATCTGCGTTCGCTAGCGATTTTTGACCACCGGATGATTTTACTATTGACCGAATCTTGCTGCTGGCAGTCACTCGTCCGTCCGTTCCTTTGTACATCTACACCACCTTCACATGTGTATGCCAGGTGGGGCTCATTGCCTGTGGGGTCGAGGGATCGAAGTGGTTTTGCTTTGATTTTGTGTACGTGAGGAATTTTACTGCGGTTGGGGATGATGAGAACGTGGGGTGAAACCCTATCAGCCAATCCCCACGCTCCTCGAGCCCCATGTCCATCCTCCTCCCCCGCTCTCCATCCCCTCCCCCATGCAGCCGCCACCTCTCCTATGCCCTCCCCATTTCTCCAGAAACGCCGCTCCCGGAGCCCTTCCCAGCCTACGGAGGAACTCCCATCCTAGCCCGGCGCCGGAGTTCGGCGGCAGGAATCGATGATGATGCAGCAAAGAAGAGGATGGGAGTTCGAGGAGGGAGTGAGCCATTGCAGAGATGGGAGATGGGGGTGCGTGGTGCTGAGGCATCAGCACCGCAGACGCAGATCCGCGGTGGAGCAGGATAGGTGATACCGGTCTGCGCCTCATGACCGGCTATTGTTTGGAGGCGTCCAAGAGAAGGGCATCAAGGATGGGTGCTGCTCTATGTGGGTCTGATCCATTCTCCTCATGGACCATGTGCTTCTCTTTCCCCTTCCTCGATCTGCTTTTTCCTCCATTCTTTGAGCATGGGTTGGTGTACATGCTTGACCTATTATTGCAAGTCTTTCTCGCCGTCGTTGTTGTAAAGAGAGGCGCTGTCGTGCCGTGGTCCACTAGTGCAGAACCGGGAAATAGCACCGGTTCGTAAGGCCCTTTAGTGCCGGTTCCATAACCGGCACTAAAGTGTGGTCACTAAAGGCCCCCCCTTTAGTACCGGTTCTGCACGAACCGGTGCTAAAGGGAAACCACGTGGCACGAGCCAGCTCCGGGGGCCTGGAGCCCTTTAGTACCGGTTGGTGTTACCAACCGGTACTATAAGGTTTGGGGGTTTTTAGTTTTATGATTTCTTTTTCATTTAATTTTGTGTTTCCATTTTAATTCTTTTTCGTTTGCTGGTATTTTACGATACTACACATTGTAAACGTTATGCATATATATATATATATATATATATATATATATATATATATATATATATATATATATATATATATATATATATATAGAATTTCTAGTAGAACCAATCATCGAGTTCAACATGATTATCATGATATTATAAGCGTTCATATATAACACCACAAAAGCAAATCACTTAAGTTCAGAACGAAGAACACGGACATGAAAGGCCAAGTACTAATTAAGAGCAGCATGAAGAACTAGCTAAATCACTCCTGCTAGCTACTCTCTCTCTGGTAAAATAGCATAGAACATGTATAGCTCTCCTGATTGATCATACTGGAGCATGCCGATGAACCTGTCTCCTAATCGTGGGCTGCGCTTCTTATTGCTGCCACCTAGTACTTCTCTGCGATCATTAACAATTTTCCTCCAATCTTTCACTAGTAAGCATTCATCGGTTCTAGAAATCCTGAATGCATTCATGTGCAATGCAGGATATCTTGGTCTTAAGCTAACAATTGACATCTGACCTTTAGTCTCGATCCCCTGAGGCACAACTGTCATCGGGAGTCCCTGTTGAAGAACATCGTATAGTACTTAATTAATATACTCAGCAATGAAAGTTTAGCAAAAAAAATATGTATGCAAAATATGCACTGAGGACAAATAGTAAATATCTTACCATCATTCCTAAATAGATGTGACCGTAGTTTAATACCATCACTATTGGTCGCACGTTTTGAGTACTAACATTTCCAAGTGCAGGAATTTTTTTTGTCTTGACAGTATGAAGATCCTCAAGCCATGAAACATAATGACTTATCTCCTCGCAGTTTAGTTCAGCTCCGGGACAGTAGAAGGTCCTGTCTACCAAGCGCCGGACATGTTTGGTTGAATGGAGATAAGCTGTCAATAGAAATTAATTGTCGGTTATTTTTGAAATAAGCAATATCAAAGACAAAAATATATTTGAGAAGAACTCACATAATGGTAGAACTGGAGGCGTCTGCACATCGACCCATATGTCTCTATTACCTTTAATATCATCTTCCGAACGAATATCAAAGGTCATAACCATACCAGGCTCAAATGCATAAGCCTTGCATAGTGCTTGCCAAGTTTTGCATTCAAAATAGGTGTACGTGTGTGCATTGTATACTTTGACGTTGAAAGTATAACCATCATGCTCAGTTTTCAGGTAAGCTCTCTTTACTTCCATAGTTTCCATATCTTTGAAACCTATCTTATCCAAGACAAAAATTCTGGCATGGCATGGGATGCGCTAGTAGAATAGTGAAAATAAAAAATTATAAGTCAGACAAATAAAGCATATATAAGTCATGCTTAATTACGAAAATAGACTTGTCGTTTTGACTTACTGTATCGAATTCGAAAGTCTCATCCAGCTTGATGCCGAATCGCCTACCATCAACAAGGAAATTTCTGTCGCACTGGCTGCGCTCGTCTTCACAGTATGTGCACATACCGAAATTTTTTCCGTCGTCAGACGACATTTCCTATGTTCATATTAGGCGAAACATTAAACACTTACTAATTCAATTAATTCAACTACTTCTATTAATTCAACTAAGCATTTACTAAAAATAAACTAGTTATATTAATTCAATTAGTTCAACTAAGCATTTACTAAAAATAAACTAGTTATATTAATTCAATTAGTTCAACTAAGCATTTACTAAAAATAAACTAGTTCTATATATTAATTCAACTAGTTCAACTAAGCACTTACTAAAAATAAACTAGTTCTATATATTAACTCAAAATGTATAAAAACATTAAATAAACAGAAAAACTCATTAACAAATAATATTTTAATTAGATAATCAAATCTCAGATACGACAATTTTCTTACTAAAAATAAACTAGTTATATTAATTATTCAACTAGTTCAAATCTCGTATACCTAAATAAACTAGTTCGACAATTTTCTTACTAAAAATAAATTAGTTATATTAATTATTCAACTAGTTCAAATCTCACATACCTAGCTAATTAATATCTAATTAAATTTTCTAAAAAACAGAAAACAGAAAACAGAAAATAAGTAAAAAAATGTGTGTGTGTGTGTGTGTGTAGTGTGTGTATATGTGTGTATGTGTGTGTACGCCGCCCCGTACGCCGTCGCCCCGTACATACGAGCGGGGGCGCCGGCGTACGGGGCGAGGGCGGCGGCGTACGGGGCGGGGGCGCCGGCGCGCGGGTGCGAGAGACATACGGGACCGCGGCGACGACGACGGACGGCGGCGGCGTTCGGGGCGGCGGCGCGAGACGACGACGACGACGGGCGGCGGCGGGGACAGCGACGACGACGACGGACGACGGGCGACGGGCGGCGACGACGGGATCGAGCGGCGCGCGGCGATGTCGAGAGGTTGGAGACGAAAGTGGGGAGATGTAACTGAAATTTTCGTAAGTGCTATATATATAGGATGTGCCTTTAGTACCGGTTGGAGCCACCAACCGGTACTAAAGGCCAACTTTGGCCAGGCCAAGAGGCTGGAAGAGCAGGCCTTTAGTACCGGTTGGTGGCACCAACCGGTACTAAAGGGTGATCTTTAGTACCGGTTGGAGCCACCAACCGGTACTAAAGTCCTCGCGCTGCCACCCCAAAGTTTAGTCCCACCTCACCGGGCGAAGGACAGCCGCACTGGTTTATAAACCCAGCCGCGGCTACCTCTTTGAACTCCTCTATATAGCAAGCCTGTGGGCCTAAATTCTGCGCGCTGCCCTGTGAGTCTGCTGGGCCTTTAAGGCATGTAATTGCACGCCCGTGGCCTAGCAGGCCCACAGGGCAGCGCCCCAATTTTTTTATAGTTTTTTTCTTTTCTGCTTTATTTTCTTCTATTTATTTCTGCGTAGTTTTTGTATAGTTTTTTCTTTTCTATTATATTTATTTTCTTCTATTTATTTCTGAGTAGTTTTTCATCTAGTTTGCCAAAATTCAACATTTTCAGAGTTCATTTTGTAGTGATTTTCAATTTCACGATCATTTTATATAGTTTTTTTCTTTTCAGCTATAGTTTTTTTCCTGCTATTTTTTTTCTGCAAAACTTGATGGTCAAAGTCTGGAGTTATAACCAAAGTTTAAAAAAAAGAAATGCCGACGTGCAATTAATTTTTGCCATAACAGAAGAAGTCCGGAGTTGTAATAAGTTATTAAAAATAAAAAAGAGGTGCAATGCTCGTTAATTTGCTTCAAACCTTTCGAAATAGTGTAAACTGCACTGCGCATAGCTCCGTGCAGTCTACCATATTCCTGAAGGCTTGAAGCTAAGCAACGTGAGCATTGAGCCTCTTCTTCATCGTCTCTGCACTCAGGGCTTATAAACCGCTCCTAGTCCCTCTCTCTTCGCGAGGTGGGACTAAAAAACAGCTTACTAAGAAACTGTAGTACTGGTTCATCCATGAACCGGTACTAAAGGTGCTCGTGGGGCCCCAGCCTTACCTGACACAACCTCATTAGTACCAGTTCGTGGCACGAACCGGTGCTAAAGATTCGCCACGAACCGGTACTAAACAGCTCCTCCCGCCTAGCAGTTGATGCATACTGAACGCATAAAATATAAGAGCATTTAGATCATGATCTTATATTTCTTTATAGTCTAAATTGTCAATATGATCTTATAACATCAAAAATACTTTGATCATTAATGATCTTTGTGTGTACAATCTGAATTTTCAATATGAGTCATCAACGATTTATAAACCGATGAAGACTCATATTGCGGCCACAAATTCTACACATAGAGTTCAATGAAGACCAAGTGCTTGTGATAGTTTAAGAAATAACATATTTAAGGTGGTAAAAGGCTTGTTAGGGGAGCGAGGTGGGACTAAAAACAGCTTGCCATAACCTCATTAGTACCGGTTCGTGGTACGAACCGGCACTAAATGGTGATGGTGGGGCCATAGCCTGACCGCAGGCTGACACAGCCTCTTTAGTACCGGTTCGTGGCATGAACCGGTACTAAAGGTTCGCCATGAACCGGTGCTATTGATCGCCGCCACGAACCGGCACTAATGTACACATTAGTGCCGGCTGAAATACAAACCGGCACTATTGTGCTTCACATTTGACCCTTTTTCTGCTAGTGGTCGAAGTCTTCTAGGCAGATTTGTCTGCTTCGAGAGGGGTCGTAATCTGATAGGTACGCTCTAATTTTTTTAGCCATCCATGCATCTTTGGTTCTATCTTCCTTATAATATTTCTTTAGAGGAAACCATTTATTCTAGGCCAGGGATGTTCCTTTGGGTTTTCACCAGTGAGATGTGTATTGTCCAGGTGCTGGCTAAGGGAAAAAGGTACAAAACGTGAGATTTGTCTCTCCCTCGCAAATCACTTTCTGCTCGGTTCGTACACAATCTCATGTTATGAGTTTTCAGTGCATTGATTTATGGTTGTGCATTGATTTATTTTGATAGTGAAACTCACCAATTATGTCAAGGTGGGAAGCTTGGCTAATTCCAACTCCAATCAGAGGATTCCACATCTATGGTTTTATTTTCCGTGCCAACAGCTTGATTGATGATTCCTAATGCATCTCAAGTATTGGTCTCTTCTCCATAAATGTATATACTTTACCATGCTAATTTTATGTTAACCGTTGCATAATATTTCTCCACTGGAGATATATGATATAACCATTTTTGTTGCTTATACATAAAAAAGGTTGCATATGCGATGTATTGTTGTTTGTAGTTTTTGCCCATGTGTAATTTTTTTAAGCCATATTCTTGAAACTTAATTTGGCTTATTGGTTAATTGTTTGCTCACAAAGTAGAATACCCCAAAACAACAGGCAAACCCTAAAGTACCTTGGCACGAATTAATTTCTCCTTTAGAGATACAAGATCCAATTGGTTTGGATGTCTGTTTGCCAAGTTATATGGTGTGTTTTCAGTTCTATCAATTATGCAAGACAGTCAAACTAACATGATACTACAAGTGACTACAGATTTTGTATAGTTACAAACATCATCTATTTACCTGGAAGTATCACCATTAACAAAACTGCTTGACGAAGGTAACATTTCTTCGCATATAGTGTTGGCAAATGTGTCGGAGAGATTGATTACAGATGCCTCCCGCAACCTGACATCAGACCATACCTGCCAATACAGGTAATGTTTAGGTAAGTTTAAGCCTGATTTATTTTTTAACAACCAAAGCTCAGTATGCTACACACATTAATGATGAATTCATGTTGTGAGTTACACAATACAAAATCTAAAATGACATGGTTTTACAAAGTTGGGTGGGTCAAAAGAATTAAACTGTTTCAAAGTACACGTCATCTCTATCATGGGCTAAAAGCTCTATATGTTTCCCTCGATGATTTTTTGAAAGAAAATACAGTATGCCTTTATTTACCATTGATTGATGGAGTTCACCTGTGTTTCCACTGGTTTGGTAAACGAATTCTTAAGCGGCCTTTTATGATTGCCCACTATATGATTTAACTGGGGTTGAAGGATTCCTCTTTTTAGTGCACGTTTGGAATATGCAGTAAGGTGAATGGTGCCGGATATAACTCAATGCAGACAAGATGTGATTCCCCACTGTCTAGTCACTAAAACAATGAGGTGGTTTTGGAAACTATGAAATCAGCTTTATCGTAATTTCTTATAGAGGTATATTTAATTTGGAGTGTAGATGATGTCTATATCCAATATCTATATCTACAAGTAGTGTTTTTTTGTGTATTATGATCCCCCTCAGAACAAAAATGGTACTCCCTCCGTTCCTAAAGATAACTCTTTTTAGAGATTTCAATGCAGACTATATACAGAGCAAAATGGGTGAATCTACACTAAAATATGTCTATATACATCAATATGTAGTCCTTACTGAAATCTACTAATTGTATTTTCTTGATAGCTTTCAGAGAAGAACAAGTACCGTTAGTCATTCTCTGACATGTATAATGCAATTCTGGAGATGTGAATGGATGTATTCATTTAGTAGAGTATTAGTAGATGATGATTTATTTTTATTCGCTGTCAACTGGTGTATATCCTGATATGTTTAGTCTGTTCCAAAATTAATTTGTAAAGTAGCCTGAACAATTTTACTATCTCTTGGTGTATTAGTACTTTGTTTTTGGGGCAGCCAGAAGAAATCAGTTTGTCATGACATGTGAAAATGAGTTTGTTTACCTTCACTGTTGCTTTTATTAACTAACAAAGATGTTTGTGAAATACAGTAGTTAGTTAGGCATCACAGTCAAGCTTGGCAAAGGGACTTCTCGTGAGGCCTACAAGGCTGGAAGCACTCTATGTAAAGTGGTATCCTCTCATGGATACTCATTTGTCAACTAATACATGACCATACTAGAGAAGCACATGTCTCAGCACACACAAGGACCCTAACTGGTTCTAAATGTTTATGTGGACAATTTTTAAATACCTAGATGATTATTATTTAATTTAAATACCTGGTTAAGTATTCCGCATAAACAAAGTCATTGTCATTTTAACACAAGAAGCAAGCAGTGTCACATAGCACAAATAGCTATTGTTTATGTTGAGTAGAAAAATTCATTCATTAGTTATGGGGCATCAAGAAGAGCAAACATGCCTGTTCCATATAACCATCTGGAAAGTAGTAAATCCTTTCACCTTGGCAAGGCACTATGATCAAAAGCCTAGATCAAGCATGCCATAGCTCCTTGTATAATGTGTCGCTAGAACTCCCTGCACAAATAATTCATTACGTGAACGAGGCATACAATTCAAGGGGCCTTTCACCTTAATTTATATCAATAAATTTTAACAGTTGATCCTGACTTAATTTAATCAGTATTACTATCTAAACTGGTACTGCATGCAGGGATCAGGGATGCACCACTCGCCTGACTGTGGTAGCACCAATTTGCAATGGCCTCGCGTCCACCACTCCCAGCACTAGCAGCACAAAGCAGCAAACGCGACTCTGACTATGCGTGACCAAGGTCCTCAACGTGGCAACGGCGGCAGCGGCGATGTTGTGACCCAGACAAGCACAACATCATCGACGCGCGAGGCCGCCATAGTATTGCATCCCTCACCACGCAGCAGCCCTGTCGTCGGTGGCTCCATCGGCACTTCATTGCAGCGCTGCCATCCCCGACTTGTCATTCCGTTGGCAGCAATGCTCCCTTCATTGCATCACTGGTGGCGAGCGGCGCCGTCCTCGACTTGCCGCGCCGCCTGCAGCAGCACCTGCTCCATTGCAATGCCGCTGGCAGCAACACTCACTTCATTGCAGCACCGGTGGTGAGCGTCGCCGTCCTCGACTTGCCACGCCTCCGGCAGTAGCGCCCGCTCTTCATTGCAGCCCCAACGGAGCTCCATTGCAGCTCCGAGCACCGTGGTGCCGGGCTCCATTGCATCCCCGGCAGAGCTCCATTGCAGCTCCGGGCGCCATGGTGTCAGGCTCCATTGCAGCCCCGGGCGCCGTGGTGTCAGGCTCCATTGCAGCCCCGACCGATGATGCCCACAGTATCCCGTCGTCAGCCGGCGTCCATACTCTCATCTCTCGTCCCGGACTTGCGGCAGAGGCACTAAGCTTTGCAGCAGCATAATCCGGCCATGGGCCGCTCCCTCTACCTCACTTTCTCTTACTTTTTGGTGGACGCACCAAGCAAACCACCTACTGGGTATCCGTGTATATCAAAAATTAGCAGGAGCACTTAAAACCGTATAAGAAATTAGCTGATTGGAACCACCTTAAGTTTCTCCCTTTTGATGCTACGGTATATGTTGATGTTGCTTGCACTAATGCATGCATTGGAAAGACTATTGCACAAGATACTTCCGATGCTCCTCAGGAATATGGCTTCTACTGGTGCTGGAAATGGAGGACGCGCATGGGGGCCATCGATTTGGCTGCATCGCTTGACGAAGGCAGCAGATCAGGGAGGTAGGAGGGGCTTGGGGGAGGCAAAAGATCATGGAGGGAGGAACAGAGGAAGGGAGGAGGGGCTTGGGGGAATATGTGGCTGTGTGTCTCTCGGCTGGAGATAAGTGAAAGGGAGGGCGGTGCGAGGACCCCACGGAGGCACGTGGCACACAAACAAGGCGGTTGGTGGAGAATAACCATCCAGTGAATTATATGTAAGAGTTTTCCATTTACAATATAACCATAATTTTTTTTCTCAAAATATAGGAGCTGCATGGACCACACCACCTTGTTCCATTTCATCAAAGAAACAAGAGTTTTACAGCGGGTAAGAGGTCAGTGCGCGTAACCATAAGAAGTTGAAGATAAAACACATTATGATCATTCAACACTGAATTTAAGAATTTGAGGTGGACTAAATTGAGCATTAGTTTCCCAATTGGACAGGTTGGAATTCGCAAACATCCAAAAGAAAAGGAAAATACAATGTATCAGCCAAACTATCAAAACTAGAAATTCTCTCTGTCCTTTTGCTTCCATCAAAGCACAACAAAAACAAAAACGCCAAACCATCAAACCTAGACAACAATATTACTAAAAGTTACTTTGTACTCCCTCCATTCCCAAATATTTGTCTTTCTAGGCATTTTAAATGGACACATCATACGAATGTATGTAGACTCACTCATTTTGCTCCGTATGTAGTCACTTGTTGAAATCTCTAGAAAGACAAATATTTGGGAATGAAGGGAGTACTAGAAAACAATGCAGCGTCTCCTTGAATTATATCCAAGTCCACGTCTCTACCTCCTTAGCCTCCACCTAGGAACTAATTACTCTCCAGGGAAGCTCAATTCAGGCAGAACAAGCTGAGGAAACGCACGACAACCTCTAACAGCAAGCGAAGCAAAGGAACCAAACCTGAGGCAAGCAAGGCATCGGAATTCGCCATCTTCGCCATCCAGTCCAAAGAACACCCGGCCAAAACTGAGGAGTGTGGGCCGATATGCTCACCCCATGCGCCCCTCCATGGATCTTGCCCCACTCCGCGGCCATGGCAACGGCCAACGCGGGGCACTACAATGGTGAGCATGAGGCCATGGAGGGGATCAAGCAGCGGGTTGCCACAGTGCGCGGCGAGGCAATAGCAATTGTGGGCGTTAAAATTATGCACTTTAAAAGAGCAGTAAAATGGCATTTAAAATAAATATAACCTAATAGTTTTTATGATCTGTTATACTTCTCCGACGCCAATGTTCTGTCTTTGAACTGGAAAAACATATATCAGGCCCATCAATAATGCTCAATTTAACTAACTTGCTTACTATATTCTTCCTACCATAGGTTTAAAGCTTAATTGTACTTTTCTCTTGATGAAAGCTTAGTCTTCTAACAATAAATAGTATTCAACCTTCTTACATGTGCTGCTTCATTTCAATCTTACCAAAACAAAACTAAATTCAGGACCACCCCTGCTATCCAATACTGCGGAGAGCTTGAAAGGTACTGTCACTAGGGCAATGAAGTGAAGCTCTATCAGCACCATGTGAACAAGTTGTTGCTAGGGCAATAACGTTTACCACCCTTCTTTTGCTTCTTGCCATTATTTACTGATAACTGCTCTCACTATCTATATTTAAACCTTCTTGGTGTAAGAGTGACAAGACACTCTCCAATCCATTCAATCAATTCCTTTTTTCTCACCAGTATTTTCAGGTCAACTACACTGAAAGCAAACTAAAAGATTGCATTGACCCAGATTATGATACACTCAAGGTCATGCTTACGAATAGTGATCTACACGCCAATTGTCGCATCATTGCTAGGAACCAACAAGAGAGACACCGTAGCAACCAACTAGTCTGAGTTCCGCCACCTTGCAAAAATTCATGAAGGAGACATCTATGCCTTTCGTTTCAAGGTCACTACAAAGCAGTGCCTGGTTCTCATCGTGCATTGCCTTTAGATGAACCATCGACAACAACGAAAGTCTTATCTAAATATTATCTAGCATTATAAGGACTACTAATCAAGCTCTGTATAGGATGAAACCTTCCTCTATTTTCCGACGATGCTATCTGTTGCTTTTGAACAGCTACCACCTATGCTTTTACCTATATAACCTCTATTGTTGTTCATCATCGATCTATTAATATGCATACTGCCATCCTTATCTATAATTATTTATTTTTACTACTTTCTATGTTTCAAACATCGAGTAGTCACCAGCAACAACAAATATGCTAAGCAAGGAAGAAGCATGCCCTACCTGGCAGCATCCACCTTCTACTCAAGGGATATAGCACTATCATTTAGCATAGACTGCTCCAAGAGAAACAGTAATAATGAATAGAGACAGTAACCAGCAGTAAGTACTCATTATTTTGATATGTGTCTAAGTTTTCCTATCACCACTCTTACAATACTTGCCTTGCTGCCGGCCTTTGCGCCATTGGCGCAACGGGTCATCTAGTGTGAACAGAAGATGTTGGTCATGCATCTGTATGAGCTAGTTGTAATAATATTTTCCATGGAATTGATGATTCATGTTCATCTTCGGTATGGTTGTTTTCTAAAGTATATATGGAAATCTAGGCTTACAAATTAATATAACTTCAGATGCTTTGTTTTGGGAAGGTGCTAGAAATCAGTGGTTGTGCTTAAGCTTGTTCTTTCTTACCTTTTCAGGCATAGAAATCATTTTCTCTTATTTCATTATTCTTGTTGTTGCATATATGTCTTTATGCATCTGAACCATTACAAATTGCAGGAAAGAACGGGTTGGGAGATATGAAGCTATGGTACTAATTCCTTCATGTTGGTTCAGGTATTTCTGAAGTTGTTCACTCTGAAAAAGGTGTGTTCACGGTTTGATTTTGCATCTGCAGCATGTGCAATTTTTTCCTACCGGGGAGCAACCACCTTCTTCTTCCAAATGCTCACTACTTTATTGGAACATGTTTCCTGGAATAGACTTTTTTTAATGTTGTATATCATGGCATACCGTGTGATGGATCATTCGTTGTCTAGCCTTTTGCAACACTCATTGACAAATTTTCGGTCTAGGTGTTCTTGTGGCCTCTTGTTCATGAGTATGTAGATGTTGAGAAATTATAGGAATAAGGAGTGACGCAACAAATAGTTGTTAGCTAGGTTGCTTGCTTAATGAAGCTCACATGTGGACCATTTATTGCTTTGCGTTATTGGAGTTAGGTTGCAGTATTCATATAGAGAAATACAAGTGTCAAGTTGCAATATGGTGCTTAGGCTGAAAAATGATATTTGAAATTGCAGGTTATATGATGATGATGCTGTAATACCATAATTTTTACAAATTAAAGGGTTACTTCATGAAGGTGAGTCAAGTAGGTTTGGTCCCCAAGAGATACCACAAAACAACATGTAGCTTGAGATGCGGATAGAGGATAAGAATCATAGAGTGGAGTTGGAGAAGCAAATGCAAAATACATTGACAAAAAGTTTTCTCAGCAGGGAAATCGGTAACGCCGATCCATTTTCATCAGTGACACCGAATTGGTAGTGTCTTGGATGATGCATCTCAGTCAGACCGAGTTTGTCCGTGTCGGTTGTACCGATGAACTGTCTGCATGATGTACTTGTAGTTTGGTCTAGCCGATAGGCATGAATCGGTGAAGCCGAGTTCAATGGTGAGGAAATATTTTGTCAACTCAGCTCACTTGGCAAAGAAAATTCCACAAAGATTTGCAAGGAATTAAATGAAGGATTTGCAATGAATTAAAATGCAAAAAATACTGAAGCAATCAAAAGAAAGAGATCTAGATGAAGTTTTTTTTTGAATAAAGGAAACACAAAGACAAGAACGCAAAGACAAAGAGCAAAGGAACACTAGAGAACTTCATCTAGAAGGTGTCGGCGATGAAGTCACCTATGTTAGAGTACATTGACTTAGGAGTCAAGTGAGATCACTTGATCATAGGTCATACTCATCGTCTAAACTCAAAATGAGGTTTCCATTTTTCGTTTAAGCACTTTGATGTATTCACATCTTGTTGAGTTGCTTAGACTCATGTCTTGGAGAAAAGCTTCTCTAAGATGGAATAACATACCTTAGATTGTGGTGTTGATGTTGATCATGTAGGTGAACCTTTTGTTGGATGCTCAAGGTTGATGTAGTTCATCAAGAAATTGGAGCACCACTTGAAATTGAAGTTCATCTTCCTACATGGGTTAGTTTTGCAAGGAAGAGCACTTGTGTATCCAAGGTGACTATCATGAAACTTGATATAATGAAATAGTCAAAAGGATATGTTGAGTGAGTTCATTCTCCCTTCTTGTAATAAACAACCATATCATAGGAACTTGGTGATGTAGAGACCGCTCAATATGTGAGTGATTTGCAATCTCGCAGATTTAGGCTCATCCAAGTACCTATAAGGGATAGATAACGTGCAAGGGTACAAATATATATCCATGATATATGATAGTCATCATAAGAGAGATATCAAGGATTAGTCATAAGGCTCATGCCTTGCATGTATTCAAATGGAGTTCCTACTCCAAGTTTGACGCATCAATGATGTTCAATTCACCTCTCAAATGGCAAAATACTTTCTCATCAAGCGGTTTGGTAAATATATCCGCCAATTGCTTATCGGTACGAACATGCTTAAGATCGATGCCTCCTTTAGCAACATGATCACGAATGAAATGATGACGAACTTCAATATTCTTAGTTCGAGAATGTTGCAAGGGATTGTGAGCAATCTTAATTGCACTCTCATTATCACAAAGCAATGGAACATGTTTCACATGTATCCCGTAATCCTTAACGGTTTGGGTCATCCAAAGTAATTGAGCACAACATGATCCGGCGGCAATGTATTCCGCTTCCGCGGTGGATAAGGATAACGAGTTTTGTTTCTTGGAGGACCAAGATACAAGAGATCTACCAAGAAATTGACAAGTACCCGAAGTAGACTTTCTATCAACCTTGTCACCGACATAATCCGAATCGGAGTAGCCAACAAGATCGAAAGAAGACCTCTTAGGATACCAAATGCCAAAGTTTGGTGTATGAATTAGGTATCTCACTATCCTTTTCACAGCCTTAAGATGACATTCTTTGGGGGCCGCTTGATATCGTGCACACATGCACACACTTGACATAATATCGAGACGGAAGGCACATAGATATAACAATGAACCAATCATAGAGCGGTAAACCTTTTGGTCAACCGGTTTGCCATCCTTAGTCAAGTCAAGATGTCCACTAGTAGGCGTGGGTTTTTTCATACCTTTGCTTTCTTGCATATTGAACTTCTTGAACAGGTCCTTGGTATACTTTGTTTGAGAAACAAAGGTACCTTCCTTAGTTTTCTTGATTTGCAAACCGAGAAAGAATTTGAGTTGACTCATCATAGACACCTCAAACTTCTTCAACATTAGCCTTCCAAACTTTTCACTAAAATGAAGGTTAGTCGAGCCAAATATGATATCATCAACATAAATTTGGCACACAAATAATTCACCATTAACTCTTTTAGTAAAAAGTGTGGAATCAATCTTCCCAATCTCAAAGCCTTTTTCAATAAGGAACTTTGTCAAACATTTATACCATGCTCTAGGAGCTTGTTTAAGACCATAAAGAGCTTTGTGAAGTTTGTAAACATGATTATGTTTCTTAGGGTTAACAAAGCCGGGAGGTTGTTTAACATAGACTTCCTGCTCAATTTCACCATTTAGAAAAGTACTTTTAATATCCATTTGGTACAGGGTAATATCATGATGATTGGCATAGGCAAGTAAGATTCATATGGACTCAAGTCTAGCAACGGGGGCGTATGTCTCACCGTAGTCCATACCTTTGACTTGAGTGTAGCCTTGAGCAACGAGACATGCTTTGTTGCGTACAACTTGTCCGTATTCATCTTGCTAGTTCCGAAACACCCACTTGGTACCAATGATGTTGTGGTTGTTATTGTCGGGATTCTCAACCAAAGTCCAAACTTGGTTTCTTTCAAAGTTGTGTAGCTCTTCATGCATATCATTTATCCAATCTGAATCTTCTAGAGCTTCTTCAACCTTCATAGATGCTAGAGATGAATGAATAATATTCACAAAAATTAGCTAAGCGTGTTTTAGAGCGTCTGATCCTCCCGGTTTGAATATCATCAAAGATTTGTTCAACGGGGTGATCTCTTGAGATTCTTGCTCTAACTTGCGAGAGCTTTTGTTTGGGTCAGGGTGGAACGTCCTCATCACCATCTTCTTATCCTCCTTCATTGTTGTTGGCGTTGTCGTTTGCTTGTGGAGGTGGAGAAGGAGGTCGAGGTGGATCATCTTGTTGCACTTCCTCATTTCCTTCGTCTTGACGAGCTCCGCTTGTGGAGGCATCCAAATCAACTTGTGGTTCACCTTGATGTGAAGTTGAGGCTTCCACTTGGATAGACGAAGTACTCTCCTTCACGTTCGTTGGGCAAATCTTCCCAATAGAAAAGTCTTGAATTGTAATTGCTTCCAAGGGATCTTTGTCACCTACATCAATTGGCAATTGCTCTAGTTGCGAGCCATTAGATTCATCAAACTTTACATCTACCGTCTCTTCAACCTTTCGGGTGAAATTGTTGTAGACACAGTAAGTGTGGGAGTTTGAGCCATAACCGAGTAGGAAATCATCATGAGATTTAGGAGCAAATTTCGAACGATGATGTTTATCAAGAATGTAGCACTTTGATCTGAATACTCGAAAGTATCCAACTTGGGGTTTGTTACCGATGAGATGCTCGTATGTTGTCTTGCCGAGAAGCTTATGAAAGTACAGTCGATTCGTAGCATGACAAGCTGTCTCAACCACTTCCGCCCAAAAGTGTCTTGACGTCTTGTAATCATCAAGCATTGTTTTTTCCATCTCAATAAGTGTCCGGTTCTTCCTCTGAACAAGTCCATTTTGTTGAGGTGTGTACGTAGTTGAGAACTCATGTGAAATCCCTTCTTCACCAAGAAAGGTGTCCACATTGGCGTTCTTGAACTCCGTTTTGTTATCTCTCCGAACCTTCTTGATCTTCACTTCAAATTGATTTTGGGCCTTCCTAGCGAAGTTCTTGAAGATCTTTTGGACCTGCGATTTATCATCAAGAAAGAACACCCACGTAAATCTGGAAAAATCAGCAACAATGACTAAACCAAACGAGTTACCACCGAGACTCTTGTAGGCATTGGGACCAAAAAGATCCATGTGAAGTAGCTCAAGCGGTCTTCTCATGGTCATGATGTTTTTCACGGGATGACTTCCTCCAACTTATTTTCCTGCCTGACAAGCGCTGCAAAGTCTATCCTTGTCAAATAAAACATCTTTAACACTAAGGATATGATCACCTTTAATAAGCTTATCAAGATTTCGCATGCCCACATGACCAAACCTTCTATGCCATAACCAACCTTTAGATGATTTAGCAATTAATCAAGTTCTAGGTTGAGCTCTCTTAGTGAAATCAACAATGTATAGATCACCTCTACGAATGCTGGTAAAGAACATTTTATGATTATCCCTCTGAAACACTTGGCAATCTACTTCAGTAAATAGAACATTGAAACCAAAGTCGGCTAGTCTAGATACAGAAAGCAAATTATAACCAAGGGTTTCAAGGAGCATAACATTTTGGATAGAGATGTCATGTGAGATGGCCACATTACCAAGGCCAACTACTTTACCCTTTGAGTTATCACCAAAAGTGACATACTTTCAGGGACCGTCATTTTCAGCAAGCTCATGGAACATATATTTATCTCCGGTCATGTGATCGGTGCATCCACTATCAAGAACCCATTCCTTTCCTCCTGCCATGTATCCGCGAAGGTTAGCCATGAGACCAAAATGTCTCATAGAATCATCAAAGTCACTATCATCATCCTCATCATAGTATCCATGTTGTTCATTCTCATGTGAATGGTCATCACCTAGAGAAGGTGATTCATTGGATGTATGATTATAACAATGTGCATCTTTATAGATTCTAATGACTTGAGAGATGATGTTGCTAATGACTTCAATGTCTCCTTTGGCACGCATGAGGTCACGAAGCTCAAATAGGCAATCATCAAACTTAGGATCACAAGTATTCATCTTCTTCAAGGAAATTGACTTATGAAGAATCTCATCTAGAGTTTTCAAGGAATAATTTGGAAATCGTTCCTCAAGATATCTCCATATAGTATAAGCACAATCGAAAGTAGGCAAGCATGTGAGCAAGTTTCTAGGTAATCCTCTTACGATGAGATTGATGGTTCTAAAATGTAAGGTCATGTCAAGATACTCATTGGGGGTAGGATGCAATGGATCAATAGGGGGCACACAAGGGCTAGTAATGTACTTGTTCAAGTGATATTCATTGAAAATCTCAAGCATCTCATTTTTCCAATCATTGTAGAACTCTCCGTCAAGTATAGGTACTCTACATCTAAGACTCCCAATTGTAGACACATCCATCTTCCTCCAATGGTGATTAAACCAAAGCAATGGATACCAAAGCTCCGATACCAATTGAAAGGATCGAGAAGAGGGGTCTGGAGGGGGGTGATTAGACGCCTCACAAGTAAAAGTGGCAATTTTAATGTTCTTTAAGTTGAGGTGGAGTTTTAGCACAAGTTTAAGCATTCAAAATACATTTCAAGCAAGCATGGAAAGAGCATATGAGCAGCAGAAAGTAAAGCATACAAGTTGCAAGAAAGTAAAGGGATGGGATTGGAGTTTGCAAACGCAATTGAAGACACAGAGATTTTTGGTGTGGTTCTGATAGGTGGTGCTATCGTACATCCACGTTGATGGAGACTTCAACCCACGAAGGGTAACGGTTGCACGAGTCCACAGAGGATGTCGCGGGGTATCCGTGGCCACCTATGGGACTGGGTGGCCCCTTGCTG
>NC_041387.1:52733190-52756423 GCF_002162155.2 Triticum dicoccoides
AGATCAGCGCACGGCAGCATGACAGAGAGCACACAAGGAATTTACCCAGGTTCGGGCCACCGCGAGGCGTAAGACCCTACTCCTGCTTTGGTGGATTGATGGTGGAATGAATGTGGTGGTGTGTAGTACACTTGCCCGGCAAGGTCTGCCTTGGGGCTGCAGTGACTACGCGCATATGGTGGCTTGGGTTCATCAACCTTCTAACCCTCTAACCCCTTCTACGAGTGCCATGGGCCTCCTTTTATAGACTAAGGGGTCACCACAGTGGCAAAGTGGTCATTATCCCCCGATATGATAGCAAATAGTGCTATCATACCTAACTCCGTGGGCTGACAGGGTGCACTAAATGCACCACTTAGTGTCACGTCACTGGTCGCCCGGCAAGGCCTGTCGGGCTATCTTGCCAGCTCCGCGCCTGTTTTCTTGACACATCATAGGACGGGTGTCACTTGTGGGTTTCTTCGGTAGGAAATGTTATGCGGAGCATCCCACGTTCATCCCCGTGTACACTCCGACTACTCTCCAAACCCCAAGAGGACATATGACGAGACCTCGAACATACGCCATTGGACACAAGGTGAACTCGCTCCTCTCCGAACCTTCACTTTCTACATGTGAGACCTGGCTACTACCTCCAACGTGTGTGCTATGCATGATCAGGTACTTAGATGAAAGCCACGGAGCCACCACATCCAACGTACGAGCTAGTGAGGACACCAAGTGCGAGGGACAAGAAGAAGAGTTGCCACGGAAGCTACATGCTCTGGACGATCGGCCCATCCAGGACGTCCAATCCCTGGAGGTCACAATAGCCCAAGGAAACCAGGCCAGCAAAAGCTACAGCGGCCGGACGTCCGACCAGGACCGGACGTCCGACAACTCCTAGGCGCCGGACAACTGAGCCTCTCCGGACGGCCGACACTTCCCCAACAGAATCGAATGTATGGAAGGCCGAAGATCTATGGATGTCCGGACAGTCCCGAGTCTCCGGACGTCCATGCCCACCGGACGTCTGATCCCTGGCTGCATCCAGTTGCGGGTGGAGGCCCATGTACCCCTTCACTTCGCCCCTCTTTTGCACTACGACTATAAATAGACCTTCCCCCTCCTAGCTAGAGATAGCATTGGTAGCTCATTTGAGATAGAGCTTTGCTCATCCATACGGATCTCCTCCTCGTGAGAGACCGCGGCCTCTTCGGAGAAGATCCACCTGGATTCAAGACCCCTTTACGGGAAGATCCCCCGTGGATTCAAGACCTCCTCTCGGAGATGAACTACCGCCACTTGTATCGTCCTTTGTTGGATTCGGACCGTGTATCTCTTTGTGTTTCTTGGATCTAGCACATGTGTGACTTTATTCTTGTTGGTTGAGTGTTCTCTCGTATTTTCCCCGCTTTCCCCTCCTCGTGTTCTTCGTGTTTGTGGTAGGATTCCTCTCCAAACATGAAAGATCATCCTCTAGGGTTCCACCCTACATCATCTTGATATCATGAGCCACATTGATCATGTTTTTGGAGCCCCTACCCCTCTTTTTCTAGCTTGATTTTGTTGTGTTCTTCCCCAATTTCGAAAATCCCCATCAAAAATAGCCCCAATTCTTTTTTGTGATTTGTTGGTTTGATGATGTTTTGTTGATTTTGATCAGTGGATTTTCTTGCTTTCGAGTGGATCTAGCATCTCCCCAAGTTTCCCCATCTTTAGTCCACGAAATATTATCAATTTTGACCCCGAAATCTCCTTTTTCCGCTCAAAATCGCGCCCCGGATCTCAGATCTCACGTTGACCCCGACACACCAGACGACCAGCGTTTTACGGACGTCCGGACCCCCCACGAAGCACCGGACGTCCATCATCCACCGAACGTCCGGAATCAGCCAACATAACCAAATTTATGGATTTCCGAGCTTTCCGGACGTCCGACGACTGGACATCCGTCCATTTACGGACGTCCGTAACCTGTAGTTTCAGACTTTGGTTGATTCTTGTTTCGGCCATAACTAATTCATCTGAACTCCGATTTTGACGTTCCGTAGCTCGTTTTGAAGCTATTGACACCCCCCATCCCAAAATATACCACCAACACAATTTGACTCAATCAAATTTTGTGAACTTTGGCATCTTTGCCTAGGCCCAACCACCATAGCATTCACATTGCCACCATCGACTTCCACAACCTAATCCATTTTGATCCCCATATCATTAGTGGTTGCTTGAGTTGTGGCTTGTGACTCCTAAGGTGTTTCGGCTACTTAGGGATGGCAACTTCAACTCCGACACGTGTATAGCCCATCATTCCACTTCCGCATTGCCGAGTGCAAACCACCACCGTTTTCCGCTACCACCATTTGACATTTGCCTTTGGAGATTTTGAGTTTGCGGTTTTTCCGTTTCCTAAGGTGTTTCGGCTAAATAGGAACGAGTCGACATTGGCAACACCGCCTCTCATCATCGCCAAGGACGGTAACCTCGACGACACCATTGTATATTCCACTTGCCATTGCATTGATAACCTCTAGCCCATTTTGCGTCACTTGCCTATCGAGACTAGCCATTTGAGTATTGCCGGCAACGTTACTTGTGCACATTAGTGATCTATACTTCCCATAGCATACATACCATATCATCGTGGTGCATATCTTGGTATCATATCTTCTGTCACAAGTTTGTTCCCGCATATACACTATTGCTATCTTGGTTTGTGCATTGTGCAAAAGTGGCCACACAAAAAAAGAGGAATAAAGCTTTTAAGCAAAAGAAAGAGAGCAAAGAAGCTTGTAAGCATCATACCACACTGCATATAAGATTGTCATATCCAATCATCTTGGACCATCTAGAGAGAAACACCGGGAACCATACATACATTTTGTATCTTATAGGTTGTGCACAAGTGTCGTATCCGCTTATAGAGCAATCATGCTAGCATCTCTCTTGAGTTGTGCAACACGAGCGTTTTCCGTGGATTCCATATTTTGTGCTCATTCCTTGGTTGCACGACCCCATTTATCTATCTGTGTGTGTGTTTCTGTGTGCCACATATTGCTATTGGTCTACTTGTTTCGCTTGCAATTTTGTTAATCTCTTTCAACATTATTGACTCTTGCTAACATTTTGCATCAAATGTTTTTTGCCACTATCCTCACCGAGCTCCACCATAAGCCTTAGTTGCGTAGGTGTGAGAACCGACAAGAATTGGTACCAATTGTGCTATTTCCTTGTTACACATTTGAGTGATCATTGATCCATCTTCAACATCGGTCAAGGTACATTTGGTCTAGTTCTTCTCTTTCTCCCACTCATATTTGCTCGAGTCTTGTGATGGATAGGAAAGGCATTTCATCTCCGGTCATCGACAACAACAACGGTGTGAACAACTAAATCACCAAAGCGTCCATCTTTGATCTACAACGACAAATGCAAGGCGCACAATCTAGATTGCGAGAGCGCATCGAGAACATCTCCATCGACATTCATCACTCCGAAGCAAGGAAAAGGGACTACATCGACAAGAAGCTTTCCGCATATAAAGAGGAGCAAGATGCAAGGATGGAGGAAATTCGGGCCTTAATAAAGTCTACTTCCCCTTCGTCATCTTCAAGGCAGCGGCGACCAAGTCGATCATCTTCGGAGCACCCAAATGGTGCAAGTGCAGGTCGTCCACGTCCACATCCACATGGCGATCATCATCAACATCGTCATGAAGGGCAAGTCACCTCCAAGCAACATGTGCACGACGATGATGAACGACATCTAGTACGAGCTCAAGCACAACAACGACATCATCATCATGAAGATGCTCCACAAGCGCAAATGTACAAGTCCCAACAAGTCCTACTTCATGCAAAGTCCAAGCTTCATGAGCAAAAGATAAGACCACGAGATGAGCACTACCAAGACGGAGCTATGGTTACCACCACCACTTCGGCATCTTCGCCAAATGCTATCAAGGCATCTACGCCTTTGGACGTACGGCATCTTCGCCTACTTCCCACGAGTACGCCTACAATGACTTCATCAAGTCCAAGGCGACCACCTACAAGTGAGGGCGAGTCTTCCATCTTTGGAAGCCCCTCAAGGAAGATGGCCGAGCATGGGAAATTCCCTTCGGTCATGGAGACGAACTACGAGGTGCTACATCATATGGGCCTCCTGTTGGGAACGTAGCAGAAATTCAAAATTTTCCTACGAGTCACCAAGATCTATCTATGGAGATACTAGCAATGAGAGAGAGTAGAGTGCATCTACATACCCTTGTAGATCGCTAAGCGGAAGCGTTCAAGTGAACGGGGTTGATGGAGTCGTACTCGTCGTGATCCAAATCACCGATGATCCTAGCGCCGAACGGACTGCACCTCCGCGTTCAACACACATACGGTTGGGAGAGACATCTCCTCCTTCTTGATCCAGCAAGGGGAGGAGAGGTTGATGGAGATCCAGCAGCACGACGGCATGGTGGTGGAAGTAGCGGGATCCCGGCAGGGCTTCGCCAAGCGCAAGCGGGGAGGAAGATGTGTCACGGGAGGGAGGGAGGCGCCAGGGACTCAGGTGCAGCTGCCCTCCCTCCCCTCCACTATATATAGGGGCCTAGGGGGCGCCGACCCCCTTGTAGATCCCATCCAGGGAGGGGGCGGCAGTCCTAGGGGTGGCTTGGCCTCCAAGCCAAGTGGAGGCGCCCCCACCCCTTAGGGTTTCTAACCCTAGGCGCATGTGAGGCCCAAGGGGGGCGCACCAGCCCACCAGGGGCTGGTTCCCACACCCCCTCAGCCCATGGGGCCCTCCGGGATAGGTGGCCCCACCCGGTGGACCCCCAGGACCCTTCCGGTGGTCCCGGTACAATACCGATGACCCCCGAAACTTTCCCGGTGGCCGAAACTGGACTTCCTATATATAAATCTTTACCTCCGGACCACTTCGGAACTCCTCTGATGTCCGGGATCTCATCCAGGACTCCGAACAACATTCGGGTTACCGCATACTATTATCTCTACAACCCTAGTGTCACCGAACCTTAAGTGTGTAGACCCTACGGGTTCGGGAACCATGCAGACATGACCGAGACAACTCTCCGGCCAATAACCACCAGCGGGATCTGGATACCCATGTTGGCTCCCACATGTTCCACGATGATCTCATCGGATGAACCACGATGTCAAGGACTCAATCAATCCCGTATACAATTCCCATTGTCTAGCGGTATTGTACTTGCCCGAGATTCGATCGTCGGTATGACGATACCTTGTTCAATCTCGTTACCGGCAAGTCTCTTTACTCGTTCTGTAACACATCATCCCGTAATCAACCCCTTGGTCACATTGTGCACATTATGATGATGTCCTACCGAGTGGGCCCAGAGATACCTCTCCGTTGCACGGAGTGACAAATCCTAGTCTCGATTTGTGCCAACCCAACAGACACTTTCAGAGATACCCGTAGTGCACCTTTGTAGCCACCCAGTTACGTTGTGACGTTTGGTACACCCAAAGCATTCCTACGGTATCCAGGAGTTGCACAATCTCATGGTCTAAGGAAATGATACTTGACATTAGAAAAGATTTAGCATACGAACTACACGATCTTTGTGCTAGGCTTAGGATTGGGTCTTGTCCATCACATCATTCTCCTAATGATGTGATCCCGTTATCAACGACATCCAATGTCCATGGTCAGGAACTGTAACCATCTATTGATCAACGAGCTAGTCAACTAGAGGCTTACTAGGGACATGGTGTTGTCTATGTACCCGCACATGTATCTGAGTTTCCTATCAATACATTCATAGCATGGATAATAACGATTATCATGAACAAGGAAATATAATAATAATAACTAATTTATTATTGCCTCTAGGGCATATTTCCAACAGTCTCCCACTTGCACTAGAGTCAATAATCTAGTTCACATCACCATGTGATTAACATTGACAGGTCACATCGCCATGTGACCAACATCCAAAGAGTTTACTAGTGTCACTAAACTAGTTCACATCACCATGTGATTAAGACTCAATGAGTTCTGGGGTTTGATAGTGTTTTGCTTGTGAGAGAGGTTTTAGTCAACGGGTCTGCAACATTCAGATCTGTATGTACTTCGCAAATCTCTAGGTCATATTGTAAACGCTGCTTCCATGCTCCACTTGGAGCTATTCCAAATGGTCGCTCTACGTATCCGGTTTCCTACTCAGAGTCATTCGGATAGGTGTTAAAGCTTGCATCAACGTAACCGTTTACGCCAAACTCTTTATCACCTCCATAATCGAGAAACATTTCCTTATTCCTCTATGGATAATTTTGACCGCTATCTAGTGATCCACTCCTGGATCACCTTTGTACCCTCTTGCCAGACATGTGGCAAGGCACACATCAGGTGCGGTACTCAGCATCGCATACCGTATAGAGCCTATGTCAAAAGCATAGGGGACGACCTTCATCCTTCCTCTTTCTTCTGCCGTGGTCGAGCTTTAAGTCTTAACTTCATACCTTACAACTCAGGCAAGAACTCCTTCTTTGACTGATCCATCTTGAACACCTTCAAGATCATGTCAAGGTATGTGCTCATTTGAAAGTATCATTTAGTGTTTTTGATCTATCCTCATAGATCTTGATGCTCAATGTTCAAGCATCTTAATTCAGGTTTTCTATTGAAAAACACTTTTCAAATAACCCTATATGCTTTCCAGAAATTCTACATCATTTCGGATCAACAATATATCATTCACATATACTTATCAGAAATTCTATAGTGCTCCCACTCACTTCTTTGGAAATATAAGTTTCTCATAAACTTTGTATAAACCCAAAATCTTTGATCATCTCATCAGAGCGTACATTCCAACTCCGAGATGCTTACCCCAGTCCTTAGAAGGATTGCTGGAGCTTTGTATACTTGTTAGCGTCTTTCAGGATTTGTCAAAACCTTCTAGTTGTATCACATACAACCTTTCCTCAAGAAAATTGTCGAGGAAACAATGTTTTGACATCCTATCTGCAAGATTTCATAAATAATGCAGTAACTGCTAATCCAATTCCAACAGACTCTTAGCATCGCTACGAGTGAGAAAGCCTCACCATAGTCAACTCCTTGAACTTGTCGGAAAACATCTTAACGACAAGTCGAGCTTTCTTAATGGTTATACTTACCATCATTGTCTGTCTTCCTTTTAAAATCCATTTGTACCCAACAGCCTTACGACCATCAAGTAGTTCTTCCAAAGTCCACACTTTGGTCTCATTCATGGATCCTCTCTCGGTTTTTATGGCCTCTTAGACTTTTGTCGGAATCCAGGCCCACCATCACTTCTCCATAGCTCATAGGTTCATTGTTGTCTAGCAACATGACCTTCAAGACAGGATTGCTTACCACTCTGAAGTAGTACGCGTCCTTGTCGACCTATGAGGTTCGGTAGTGACTTGATTCGAAGCATCATGATCACTATCATCAGCTTCCACTTCAATTGGTGTAGGTGCCACATGAACAACTTCCTGTGCCCTGCTACACACTGGTTGAAGTGATGGTTCAATAACCTCATCAAGTCTCCACCATCCTCCCACTGAGTTCTTTCGAGAGAAACTTTTCCTTGAGAAAGGACCGGTTTCTAGAAACAATTACTCTTGCTTCCGGATCTGAGATAGGAGGTATACCCAACCATTTTGGGTATCCTATGAAGATGTATTTATCCATTTTGGGTTCGAGCTTATCATGATGAAACTTTTTCACATAAGCGTCGCAACCCCAAAATTTTAAGAAACGACAGCTTAGGTTTCTCTAAACCATAGTTCATACGGTGTCATCTCAACGGAATTATGTGGTGCCCTATTTAAAGTGAATGCGGTTGTCTTTAATGCCTAACCCATGAACGATAGTGGTAATTCGATAAGAGACATCATGGTACACACCATATCCAACAGGGTGCAACTATGATGTTCGGACACACCATCACACTATGGTGTTCCAGGCAGTATTAATTGTGAAACAATTTCCACAATGTCTTAATTGCGTGCCAAAACTCGTAACTCAGATACTCATCTCTATGATCATATCATAGACATTTTATCCTCTTGTCACGATGATCTCCAACTTCACTCTGAAATTACTTGAACCATTCAATAATTTAGACTTGTGTTTCATCAAGTAAATATACTCAACATCTACTCAAATCATCTGTGAAGTAAGAACAAAATGATATTCACTGCATGCCTCAGCACTCATTGGACTGCACACATCAAAATGTGTTACTTCCAACAAGTTGCTATCTTGTTCCATCTTACTGAAAACGAGGCTTTTCAGTCATCTTGCCCATGTGGTATGTTTTGCATATCTCAAGTGATTCAAAATCAAGTGAGTCCAAACGATCCATCTGCATGGAGTTTCTCCATGCGTATATAGCAATAGACATGGTTCAAATGTCCCAAACTTTTCAAAAACGAGTGAGTCCAAAGATCCATCAACATGGAGCTTCTTCATGCGTTTTATACCAATATGACTTACATGGCAGTGCCACATGTAGGTGGTACTATCTTATATCTTTTGGCATGAACATGTGTATCACTACGATCGAGATTCAATAAACCATTCATTTTAGGTGCAAGACCATTCAAATAAACAGAGTAACCATTATTCTCCTTAAATGAATAACCGTATTGCGATAGACATAATCCAATCATGTCTATGCTCAACGCAAACACCAAATCTCGATGGTAGAGGGAGCGTGCGATGCTTGATCACATCAACCTTGGAAACACTTCCAACACATATCGTCAGCTCACCTTTAGCTAGTCTCCGTTTATTCCGTAGCTTTTATTTCGAGTTACAAACACTTAGCAACCGAACCGGTATCTGATACCCTGGTGCTACTAGGAGTACTAGTAAAGTACACATTAACATAATGTATATCCAATATACTTCTATCGACCTTGCCAGCCTTCTCATCTACCAAGTATCTAGGGTAATTCTGCTCCAGTGGTTGTTCCCTTTATTACAGAAGCACTGAGTCTCAGGTTTGGGTTCAACCTTGGGTTTCTTCACTAGAGCAGCAACTGATTTGCCGTTTCATGAAGTATCCCTTCTTGCCCTTGCCCTTCTTGAAACTAGTGGTTTCACTAACCATCAACAATTGATGCTCCTTCTTGATTTCTACTTTCGCGGTGTCAAACATCGCGGATATCTCAAGGATCATCATATCTATCCCTGATATGTTATAGTTCATCACGAAGCTCTAGCAGGTTGGTGGCAATGACTTTGGAGAAACATCACTATCTCATCTGGAAGATCAACTCCCACTCAATTCAAGTGATTGTTGCACTCAGACAATCTGAGCACAAGCTCAACGATTGAGCTTTTCTCCCTTAGTTTGTAGGCTAAGAAAATCGTCGGAGGTCTTATACCTCTTGACGTGGGCACGAGCCTGAAATCCCAATTTCAGCTCTTGGAACATCTCATATGTTCTGCAACATTTCAAAAATGTCTTTGGTGCCTCAATTCTAAACCATTAATCATTACCGAACTATCATGTAGTGATCAAAACGTGTATATCAGATGTTCGCAACATCCACAGACCACGTTCGAGGTCCAGCACACCGAGCGGTGCATTAAGGACATAAGCCTTCTACCGTCCGCATAATTGGTACCGTCAACTTTCAACTATATTTTCTCTAGGAACATATCTAAAACAGTAGAACTAAAGCGCGAGCTATGACATAATTTGCAAAGGGCTTTTGACTATGTTCAGGATAATTAAGTTCATCTAATGAACTCCCACTCAGATAGACATCCCTCTAGTCATCTAAGTGATTACATGATCCGAGTTAACTAGGCCATGTCCGATCATCACGTGAGACAGACTAGTCATCATTGGTGAACATCTTCATGTTGATCATATCTACTATATGACTCATGCTCGACCTTTTGGTCTCTTGTGTTCCGAGGCCATGTCTGTACATGCTAGGCTCGTCAAGTCAACCTAAGTGTTTCACGTGTGTAAATCTGGCTTACACCCGTTGTATGTGAACGTTATAATCTATCACACCCGATCATCACGTGGTGCTTCAAAACGATGAACTTTCGCAACGGTGCACAGTTAGGGGGAACACTTTCTTGAAATTTTAATGAGGGGTCATCTTATTTACTACCGTTGTTCTAAGCCAATAAGATGCATAAACATGATAAACATCACATGCAATCAAAAAGTGACATGATATGGCCAATATCATTTTGCTCCTTTTGATCTCCATCTTCGGGGCTCCACAATCATCATCGTCACTGGCATGACACCATGATCTCCATCATCATGATCTCCATCATCGTGTCTTCATGAAGTTGTCTCGCCAACTATTACTTCTACTACTATGGCTACCGGTTAGCAATAAAGTAAAGTAATTACATGTCGTTGTTCAATGACACGCAGGTCATACAATAAATTAAGACAACTCCTATGGCTCCTGCCGGTTGTCATACTCATCGACATGCAAGTCGTGATTCCTATTACAAGAACATGATCAATCTCATACATCACATATCATTCATCACATTCTTTTGACCATATCACGTCACATAGCATACCAAAAACAAGTTAGACGTCCTCTAATTGTTGTTTGCATGTTTTACGTGGCTGCTATGGGTTTCTAGCAAGAATGTTTCTTACCTATGCAAAAGCCACAACGTGATATGCCAATTGCTATTTTACCCTTCATAAGGACCCTTTTCATCGAATCCGATCCGACTAAAGTGGTAGAGACTGGCACCCGCTAGCCACCTCATGCAACAAGTGCATGTCAGTCGGTGGAACCTGTCTCAGGTAAGAGTACGGGTTGGTCCGGGCCACTTCATCCCACAATGCCGCCGAATCAAGATAAGACTAGTGACGGTAAGCAAATTGAACAAAATCAACGCCCACAACTACTTTGTGTTCTACTCGTGCAAAGAATCTATGCAATAGACCTAGCTCATGATGCCACTGTTGGGGAACGTAGCAGAAATTCAAAATTTTCCTACGAGTCATCAAGATCTATCTAGGGAGAAACTAGCAAGGAGAGAGAGAGTAGAGTGCATCTACATACCCTTGTAGATCGCTAATAGGAAGTGTTCAAGTGAACGGGGTTGATGGAGTCGTACTCGTCGTGATCCAAATCATCGATGATCCTAGCGCCGAACGGACGGCACCTCCGCGTTCAACACACATACGGTTGGGAGAGACATCTCCTCCTTCTTGATCCAGCAAGGGGAGGAGAGGTTGATGGAGATCCAGCAGCACAAAGGCATGGTGGTGGAAGTAGCGGGATCCCGACAGGGCTTCGCCAAGCGCAAGCGGGGAGGAAGAGGTGTCACGGGAGGGAGGGAGGCGCCAGGGACTCAGGTGCGGCTGCCCTCCCTCCCCTCCACTATATATAGGGGCCTAGGGGGGGGGGGCTCCGGCCCCCTTGTAGATCCCATCTAGGGAGGGGGGTGGCGGCCCTAGGGGTGGCTTGGCCTCCAAGCCAAGTGGAGGCGCCCCTACCCCTTAGGGTTTCTAACCCTAGGCGCATGTGAGGCCCAAGGGGGGGCGCACCAGCCCACCAGGGGCTGGTTCCCATGCCCCCTCAGCCCATGGGGCCCTCCGAGATAGGTGGCCCCACCCGGTGGACCCCCGGGACCCTTCCGGTGGTCCCGGTACAATACCGATGACCCCCGAAACTTTCCCGGTGGCCGAAACTGGACTTCGTATATATAAATCTTTACCTCCTGACCACTCCGGAACTCCTCGTGACATCTGGGATCTCATCCGAGACTCTGAAGAACATTCGGGTTACCGCATACTATTATCTCTACAACCCTAGTGTCACCGAACCTTAAGTGTGTAGACCCTACGGGTTCGGGAACCATGCAGACATGACCGAGACAACTCTCCGGCCAATAACCAACAGCGGGATCTGGATACCCATGTTGGCTCCCACATGTTCCACGATGATCTCATCGGATGAACCATGATGTCAAGGACTCAATCAATCCAGTATACAATTCCCTTTGTCTAGCGGTATTATACTTGCCCGAGATTCGATCGTCGGTATGCCGATACCTTGTTCAATCTCGTTACCGGCAAGTCTCTTTACTCGTTCCGTAACACATCATCCCGTGATCAACCCCTTGGTTTGTGCACATTATGATGATGTCCTACCGAGTGGGCCCAGAGATACCTCTCTGTTACACGGAGTGACAAATCCCAGTCTCGATTCGTGCCAACCCAATAGACACTTTCGGAGATACCCGTAGTGCACCTTTATAGCCACCCAGTTACGTTGAGACGTTTGGTACACCCGAAGCATTCCTACGGTATCCGGGAGTTGCACAATCTCATGGTCTAGGGAAATGATACTTGACATTAGAAAAGCTTTAGCATACGAACAACACGATCTTTGTGCCAGGCTTAGGATTGGGTCTTGTCCATCACATCATTCTCCTAATGATGTGATCCCGTTATCAATGGCATCCAATGTCCATGGTCAGGAAACCGTAACCATCTATTGATCAACGAGCTAGTCAACTAGAGGCTTACTAGGGACATGGTGTTGTCTATGTACCCCCACATGTATCTGAGTTTCCTATCAATACAATTATAGCATGGATAATAAACGATTATCATGAACAAGGAAATACAATAATAATAACTAATTTATTATTGCCTCTAGGGCATATTTCCAACACCTCCCACACCAAGAAGGTGACAAGAACGTCGAGCAAGGGCCATCCCCTTCGACCACGGCGATAGGAGTTGAGCATGGAGACATTTGCACCTACATCTCTCCGACACCCACATATGTCGAGATTTCCCATTTTTCATGTGAGGAGAGCCACCACCCCATGAGTGAGATGAGTGACTCTACCATATATGACACTGAGAGCATTTCCTATGAGAGGATGAGTGTGACCATCACTAGCCCCACACATGAGAGCATGCCACACATCCTAAGTGAGGTTGAGCACCATTTGAGTGACTCCACCAACCATATGAGTGAGAGCATCCTTGAGGGAGTGAGTGAGCCACAACACTTAGCGAGTGAGGTAGTTGAGATGGCATGTGAGGCCAGTATGATTTCCAACGACTTAACCTCTACTCCTAGTGTGTTTTCTTACTTGGTGCTAGGTCTCCGACATGATGACACGCCTATCCTTGACGAGTCTTTACCTCCATTGGAGACGATGATGGCCATGGTGGACGATGATGCACCCCCCACATGGTTCCATCAAGATGACGATGACCACGACTTGGTCTTCAACACCTCACCTACAACACATGAGCGATGCTCCAAAGGTAACATAGGTGATGGTGCTTCTCTTATCCCACTAGAGGACTATCTTACCAATGTTTGCTTGCATGATGTTGACCCACCTATTCCTATGCTTCATGCTAGTGCGACTTCTTCATGTCTTGACTTACCTATTTATGATGAATATGATGATGAGCATGTTGATTTGCCTAGTTGTGAGCTATGATCCATAGGATATCTTGTGAAAATTCTATTAGTCACGTCATGTTTGACAATCCATTGAACTTGACATATGCTATGAGCGAGATCTCCCATATTGCATCATTTCAATCTCAACATAGTAACTATGCATGCCCCATTAAAATAAATCCCATTTGCACTTATGGCATAGATGATGAGATGATGGTAATTGGATTTTGTTTTTCATGTGATGACATTGCCATGCTTCCTTTACATGATTTGTGCAATTCATCTACTATGACATGCCATGATCACATTGTTTCGAATATGCATTGTTTTGGATGTTGTCAATATTCTCCATGTGATGTTTCCATTAATGCTCATGAGGAGACCCCCATAGTTTCCTACTACATACTAGGAGATCTTGATGCATTCCATACTTTGCATGATTCCCATAATTGCTTGCACCATATGCATTCCATGAATAACAATGCTCTAGATATTTCTCATGATGCATTACATCCTTTGAATCTCCATTATGTCATACATAATAACAAACCTACCATGATGGATGACATGTTTCTATATCACGCATCTCATTTATTAGAGGATTGGATATTTGATGCTAACCAACACGTGCACGTGCGCATCATGATGGATGATGTGTACATATACCACGCACACACAATTTTCCCTTTGTATTTGTTTTGTGTAGGTACTCACGTGTACTCGTCAACCTCTCAATCTCAACAGTTGACGAAACGAGCTCTTGAGAGCAAGGATGATTTGGGATCCTGTGGATTGTCATTCCCACCATTCTCTTCTCGCAACAACTACGCGCTTCTATTCTACTTGGCTCTCACACGGCTATGGGCTATTTACCACTTGTCACCTTATGCCCATACTATTGTGTTCACTTTGTATGCTATGCCTCTTTCTATGCCTTTGCCATGCAATTGTGACCTTTGCTTGCATCTAACCATGATTCACCATTATGCTACTTCTATGTGTATTTGCATGCTTGGTGGAGATCCTAGTAGCTATTGCCATGATTTCTTTGTGCCCCATACTATTGATGCTTGTTGTGTTGGGAGAGTCATGATGCCCCATTGCTGTTTCCATATGGCTTCGCCAATACATTGATGATATTTTTCTCATATCTTGCTTTCATGCTTGTGATATGTCACGTGCATTATTCGTGCCCACTATTTGCAGACATGACATACTTGCTATGATTCCTTCTAGTATGTTGCATCTTTGCACTACTAGCTTGCTTCACTTGATCGCTATGATTGCTTGCTTTGTCGCATCACCCATGTTCCACTGTTACTCGCTTTCTTGGGTTGATGACATATATGATAATGTCCCTCACATGATATATCTTGATCATTGTCTCTTGTCTCCATTGGTTGCACCTCTCATATGCCATTGTAGTGAGTGCACCCATGCTATGCTTATTGATCTTGGAGACTTGGACATATTACTTGTGATGCATGTTTCTTTGATCGAGCCTATTGTATTTGGTTGTTCTCGCAACATATGCCTCCATACTATGAAATGCTCCCATGACCTTTCTTATGATGAGCATGATGCATACACTTTTTGGGTATCTTACCACACGAATGATAGGTTTTGCACTTCCGCTAACCTCATTTGTTTTTCCGATTGTTGTCATGTTCTTTCATTTTGAAGGATCCACAAGGTTGCACCGTCATGCCACAACTTGGTCATGCGAAGGCATACACGATGCGCGACACCAACATATTCGACATCATTCATGAGGTGAACTCCTTCCCTTTGAGCCATCCTCAAGTACGCATATTGGATGGGTCACTCTTTCATTGTTGTTTCCTTCTTCTTGTCTACATGTTACATCTATTGGATGGAGGAGCAACATTGGAGATAGACTTTTTGGACCTTCAAGTTGAGGAGCGTTCGCACTTCTTGGATGCACCTTCGGAACTCCACTCATACCACGACATCGAGCATTGCTACACCACCACCTCCATATTTGCTGATTGTGCCCATACATGTCATGCTCGATGGCCATATCATACTCACCACAAGTTTGCACCCTATGCATGGATTGACTTGCATTATGCTTGCCTTGTTGCATCTTGTATTCCCATGTCATCCATGATGTATGAGCTTGTGCATTTCCTTAGCAAATTTGTTGTGGTCTTCCTTGATGGCATATTCATACATAGTGATCACATTTCCTACCATCAACTGCATGATAACATAATCATATCGAGCATCCATTGCCATGTTCGTGCTTTTGATACACCATCCCATTATGACATCATTTTGCATCGTGGTTGCATTGATCATATTCACAACACATTTGTGTGCACAATGATTGCATTTGCTCCCATGAATGTTTTGCATATCATTCTCTATCATCTTGATAAGCTTCATGCGCTTTGTCACGAACAATCTTGCCGCACTGACTCATTCTTACACGATGGACACTTTGTGTGCGCTAACCATTGTATTTCCAAGTGTCGCTTGTATTTGCTCTTTTCGCATGTCTATCACTCTGGCGACACCTTGGACTACTTGGATTGCGCCATGTCTTCAACTTCTTCCAACTACAAGTCCATCCTCGACAACCGTTTCCATGGTGATGAGGATCACGATCCGAGGTCGGATCTTTCCCAGGGGGGGGGGGAGATGATGCGGAGCATCCCACGTTCATCCCCATGTACACTCCGACTACTCTCCAAACCCCAAGAGGACATATGACGAGACCTCGAACATACACCATTGGACACAAGGTGAACTCACTCCTCTCTGAACCTTCACTTTCTACATGTGAGACATGGCTACTACCTCCAACATGTGTGTTATGCATGATCAGGTACTTAGAGGAAATCCATGGAGCCACCACATCCAATGGACGAGTTAGTGAGGACACCAAGTGCGAGGGACAAGAAGAAGAGCTGCCATGGAAGCTACAGGCTCCGGACGACCGGCCCAGCCCGGACATCCGACCCCTGGAGGTCACAATAGCCCAAGGAAACCAGGCCATCAAACACTACAGCGGCCGAAAGTCGGACCAGGACCGGACATCCGACAACTCCCAAGCGTCGGACGACCGACACTTCCCCAACAGAACTGAATCTATGGAAGTCCGAAGATCTACGGACGTCCGGACAGTCCCGAGTCTCCGGACGTCCGATGCCCACCGGACGTCCAATCCTTGGCTGCGTCCAGTTGTGGGCGGAGGCCCATGTACCCCTTCACTTCGCCCCTCTTTTGCACTACGACTATAAATAGACCTCCCCCCTCCTAGCTAGAGATAGCATTGGTTTAGCTCATTTGAGATAGAGCTTTGTTCATCCATATGGATCTCCTCCTCGTGAGAGACCACAGCCTCTTCGAAGAAGATCCACTTGGATTCAAGACCCCTTTACGGGAAGATCCCTCGTGGATTCAAGACCTCCTCTCGGAGATGAACTACCACCACTTGTATCGTCCTTTGTTGGATTCGGATCATGTATCTCTTTGTGTTTCTTGGATCTAGCACATGTGTGACTTTATTCTTGTTGGTTGAGTGTTCTCTCGTGTTTTCCCCCGTTCCCCTCCTCGTGTTCGTGGTAGGATTCCTCTCCAAACATGAAAGATCGGCCTCTAGGGTTCCACCCTACATCAAAATGGCCGCCATGTGGCGAATGGCTCCCACTTAATCATCTTGCGGCTTGGCACTGCACTGATTGGTGACATGGGTCGTGCTCGAGTGGTTGGCAGGGTGGTTTAACCCCCGCGAGCCCCGGCAGGCTCTGCCGAGGAGTCTTGGCTGCTTGCTTCTGGTGGTGGCCTCGCCCCTCGCCGGGCTCGCCTGCCCGGCAAGGGAGGCCTTCCTTTTGCCAATACCTCACTCCTCTGGCTCGGTGTTGGTCTCTCTGAGCTGCGTGTTGGTTCTTCTAGTATCTTGGTCCTTCAATCTTTGACATGAGCTGGTGCTTCAATCTTGATCTTGTGCATGTGCACAGTTGGGCAACAGACCCATTGTTTGTTGCACCGACAGAAGCCCTCGGGCCTGCCCCGAATGCGCTGCTGAGCATCATCAGGGTAGGGCCTAATAAGTGCATGGGCAGGACTGCTGAAAGGGTTGGCCCCTTGAGCTTTTCCGTTGCTACTTCATTAGTCTTGATTTAGGGGCGATTTCCGATTTCCCCGCGCCCGGTGTTGTGGAGGAACTTGGATCGTGGCCCATGGATTCTTCTTGCCCCACGATCATGAGGCGAAAACTGCCATCCCACTCGCCCCCGTCCCGCACGTACCTTGCCACGTGTTCTGCATGCATTGCGCGTGGTAGGTGGTGGATGGGGAGGGCACGGGGAGGAGTTCTATGGATGAAAACCGAGCATCGATGGTTGGAGCAGAGGGGCGGCCTCGACCCTCTAAGTCATAGTGGGTGCAGAGGAGTCGGATTGGAGGAGAGGGGCGGTCGTTTCCTGTAGGAGGGGCCATCCCCTGCACCATTTCCTATAAAAGGGGTCGGGCAATGTTCTTCTGCACACACTCCTCCTTCTCCTTTGCGATCCTTTTCTTATAGTCATGGCGCAATGGCGAGGGCGTGGTGGAACTCCGGTCGCGATGACAAGGGCTTCTTCTCGACAGCGCTCTCCTCCTCCTCTGGACCCTAAGGCAGCGGAGCCGTCCGCAAGGAGAGGAGGAAGAGGGTGTGGTCGCGGTCATCATGGCGCCCGAGGGGGAGGAGGACGGGGCGACGCCTTGGTGGCGCCTCCGCCGGCGGCTCTACCTCCGATGGAAGGCCATGTCGGGGACCAACCTCGAGAGTTCATCATCAGGTTGTATAAGCCCTTACGCAGTCGCCTTCGTCTTCCAACCTTCTTCACGCGAGAGATGGAGCTTGAGCAACCGCGCGCTCTGAGGCTACACATGATGGGTTGTGGGGATGGAAGCACGAGGGTTGATGTTGATTTCCCCGCCCCTCATGTAATGTAGCTCCGGCGCGGCTAGAAGACTTTTGCCCGTGCCCACAGCTTCTCGGAGGGGCACATTCTCCATTTAAAATTAATGGAGAGTGGCTTGCTCTCCGTCAAGATCTTCAGGCGCTCGGGAGGCCGCTTAGGGTGCTGCATGGAGAGCTCGACCGACGATGAAAGCTCCTCCTCGAGCGACAATGACGAGGAGGACAGTGATGGTGATGATGACGACAACGGGCAGAGGAGCGATGACTCTGACTCCGGTTGATCGTCGCCCACACCATCTTCATCAGTCGGCAGCACCATCATCTGCGTCTGCATCTCCTCCCGGCAGTGTGATTTTTCGGGGAGTTGGATGCAGACGTGCGGGTGGTGCTACCGGGCTCCTCCAGCATTCTTCCAGTTGGACCCCGGCAGGCTTCCTCTTGGGTTGCAGCTCCGTTAGCCCTGCTGAGTCCTGCTGGCCCTGGTGATGGTGGTTGACGGGGTCACCTTTGATACATCTCCAACGTATCTATAATTTTTTATTGTTCCATGCTATTATATTACTTGTTTTGGATGTTTATGGGCTTTACTTTACACTTTTGTATCATTTTTGGGACTAACCTACTAACCGGAGGCCCAACCTGAATTATTTTTTTTTCCTATTTCAGTATATCGAAGAAAAGGAATATCAAACAAGTCCAACGGAATGAAACCTTCGGGAGCGATCTTTTTGGAACAAACGTGATCCAGAGGACTTGGAGTGTAAGTCAAGAAGCTCCCGAGGCGTCCACGAGGGTGGAGGGTGCCCCCCCTACTGGGCGTGCCCCCCTATCTCGTGGGCCCCTCGGGCATCCACCGACGTACTTCTTCCTCCTATATATACCTACGTACCCCGAAAACATCAGGGGCGACCACGAAAATCTATTTCCACCACCGTAACCTTCTGTATCCGCGAGATCCCATCTTGGAGCCTTCGCGCTCCGCCGGAGGGGGAATCGACCATGGAGGGATTCTACATCAACACCATAGCCCCTCCGATGAGTTGTGAGTAGTTTACCACAAACCTTCGGGTCCATAGTTATTAGATAGATGGCTTCTTCTCTCTCTTTGAATCTCAATACAAAGTTCTCCTTCCTCTTCTTGGAGATCTATTTGATGTAACTCTTTTTGCGGTGTGTTTGTCGAGATCCGATGAATTGTGGGTTTATGATCAAGTTTATCTATGAGAAATATTTGAATCTCCTCTGAATTCTTTTATGTGTGATTAAGTTATCTTTGCAAGTCTCTTCGAATTATCGGTTTGGTTTGGCCTACTAGATTGATCTTTCTTGCCATGGGAGAAGTGCTTAGCTTTGGGTTCAATCTTCCGGTGTCCTTTCCCAGTGACAGCAGGGGCAGCAAGGCACATATTGTATTGTTGCCATCGAGGATAGAAAGATGGGGTTTATATCATATTGCATGAGTTTATCCCTCTACACCATGTCATATTTCTTAATGCGTTACTCTGTTCTTATGAACTTAATACTCTAGATGCATGCTGGATAGTGGTCGATGTGTGGAGTAATAGTGGTAGATGCAGGCAGGAGTCGGTCTACTTGTCACAGACGTGATGCCTATATACATGATCATGCCTAGATAATCTCATAATTATTCACTTTTCTATCAATTGCTCGACAGTAATTTGTTCACCCATCGTAATACTTATGCTATCTTGAGAGAAGCCACTAGTGAAACCTATGGCCCCTGGGTCTATCTCTTATCATATAAGCTTTCAATCTACTTTTATTTGCATCTTTACTTTCCGATATATATCATAAAATACCAAAAATATATTTATCTTATCATATTATGTCTATCAGTTCTCACTTTCGCAAGTGGCCGTGAAGCGATTGACAACCCATTTATTGCGTTGGTTGCGAGTTTTTTGTTTGTTTGTGTAGGTGCGTGGGACTTGTGAGGAGCCTCCTACTTGATTGATACCTTGGTTCTCAAAAACTGAGGGAAATACTTACGCTACTGTGCTGCAACACCCTTTCCCCTTCAAGGAAAAGCAACGCAAGCTCAAGATGTAGCAGCCTTCTGCCGTGCTCTCCATCGAGGCGTTCACTCGCGCTCCTGCTCCCCCTGGACTACCTCTCCTGGAGCCCGATGAGAGTGGGTCGGACCTTCGCCTTGGCACTCCTTTTTCCCTCCTTGCCTTCAACGGTTGCACCTAGGAGGAGAGGGACAAGAAAGGGCACCACGGAGCACTTATCTTTTTTCAATCTTAAACTTGTAGGCAATTGCCAAATTTTAATTCAAATAATGTAATCTCTCGAGTTCATCGTTGTATTTTGTAATGCCTGTACTTGTATTAGCATATGAATGAAAAAGATGAACCTTGTCGGGAACTCGTGCATATATATGACCATGCAGAGGTGGAGTGCCTCTTTAATAACAATAAACGAGTTTTCCCGACAAGATATCCTGCCGGCACCCTCTTTTGTCTGCCGCGGAACAGATAGAGGGGCCAGCCCCCCGCCAACTCCCTTTTACCAAAGGCTAATGCGACCATCCTGACCGAAGCATCGTTCGAGTCATGGATGGGAGCACCTAAGTTTCAAAAGAGAGGCGAGGTTTTCTCATGCAAAGTTATAGCTTTACAGAACACTAATGAATAAGAGGTAAACTTATCTGTTTGGCTTGCTGGGGATCATCGTGTTGTACAATCTTCTCGTCTCTTGTCAAAGCCAAGTTCACGGCAGGAACCTGCAACTCCATGTAGATGAGAATGAATGCAAGATGCAATCCTATCTATATGCATATGCCAATGTGTATGCAGTGATCTGGGTGTGCTCGTGCATGCATGCAATCTTAGTTGGGGCCCCCTACAATGCTTCTTTATTTTCTCTTGCACGCGGTCATCGCCCCGGCTTGTACAGGGGGTTACATGCAACTTCAGCAAGGCCATGTACAATGGGTGGCTGCCGGGCAGGGCCCGGCAGCCTCTGCACCTTATGGGTAGAACTTTTGGAGATGCTCAGTATTCCATGAGTTTTGCAACTGAGTGCCATCTCCAGTCTCCAAACGGACTGCGCTGGGTCTGGTGACTCGTACTACCTGGTAAGGGCCTTCCCACTTCGGTGATAACTTATGTGTACCCTTGGCGGACTGAACGCGCCTAAGGACAAGGTCAGCTTTCTCAATACACTGGGCATGAACCCTGCGGCTATGATAGCGGCGCAAGGCTTGCTGGTACCGTGCAGTATGCGTAGCAGCCCAGAGACGGTTCTCCTCGAGTAGCATAGCATCGTCACGCCGGTGTTGATCTTGTGCTACTTCATCGTAGGCAAGCACTCGAGGGGACCTGTAAATGAGTTCCGTGAGGATAACTGCTTCTGCCCCGTAGACCAGAGAGAAGGGAGTCTGCCTGGTAGCTCAGTTATGTGTCGTTCTGAGGGACCAGAGAACTACCGGTAGCTCCTCAATCCTCCGCCTACCGTGCTTCTGCAACGTATCAGAAGTCCTTGTCTTGAGTCCAGAAGCACTTCAGCGTTCACACTCTCATCTTGTCCATTGCTCCGAGGGTGCACCACAGAAGCGAATGAGATCTTGCATCCGAGGGTATGAATGTATTGCATGAAGGCATGGCTCATGAACTGGGTGCCATTGTCAGTGATGATCTTTGCTGGAACTCTGAAACGACACACCAATTCTTTCAAGAACTTGATAGCTGACTGAGCAGTCACCTTCTCACGGCAGACACTTTCGGCCACTTTGTAAACTTTTCGATGGCTACGAACAAGAATTCAAAGCCCCCAATTGCTCGGGGGAAGGGGACGAGGATATCAAGCCCCCAGACCAAAAATGGCCATGATAGAGGGATTGTCTGAAGGTCTCGGGCAGGCAGGTGTGTTCTCTTGGAATGGGAGTGGTAGGCTTCACATGTCGTGATGAGCTCAACTGCATCTTGGAGGGTTGTGGGCCAATAGAATCCTTGTTGGAATTCTTTCCCAACTAATGCCGTTGATCCAATGTGTGAGCCGCATATTCCTCTGTGAATCTCAGCCAACAATTCCTTTCCATCTTCCCGGCAGACACACTTCAATTTCACACTGTTGGGCCTCCTTCTGTACAGAGTGTCATCGACAAACTGGTACATACTAGCCCTCTGGGCTACTTTCTCAGCTTCATCTTGGTCGCCGGGAGCTCTCCGATTTGGAGGAAGTGGACGATGTGTCTTGCCCAAGTTGGAGCCTGGGGCTCGACAACGAGGACTAGCGGCACCTCCTCGGCTGTGGGAGCACCAGCCTCGTCCGCGGGGTCCATAGGCCCGGCTGGAGGGGGTGGTCCGGCAGGCTATGAGGAGTTGTTTCCGGCAGGGTCTCTGCCCAGAGTGGATGGCTCTGCCAGGAGAGGCTTACCGTAGTCCAACTTTCTCCTCTTCCGGGCCATTGTGGCTGGTGATACGGAGGGCTGGGAGAGATGGAGAACAAAAGTTCCTAGTTCCACAGGAAGCTTCTGCGCAGCACACTTTAACAGGTGATCAGCTATGTTGTTTTTCGCACGGGGCACGTGCTCAGTTTGCAACCCGTCAAAGTGCTCCTACAATCTCCTCACCTCCTTGAAGTATGCTTCCATCAATGGGCTTTGATAATCTTTGTTGACTTGTCTCACCACAAGCTGTGAATCTCCTCGAATGATCAATTTCTTGATTCCCAATTCTGCTGCAATTCTGAGCCCGGCAAGGAGCCCTTCATACTTAGTTGTATTATTGGTGGCTTCTTCCCGGGCATAGTGCATTTGGACGATGTACTTCAAGTGCTCCCTGGAGGGGGCAATGAGAAGCACACCAGCCCCTGCACCTTGTAGGGAAAAAGCACCATCAAAATACATAATCCA